>NC_090756.1:85024196-85031696 GCF_036898095.1 Palaemon carinicauda
AATTTATCATTAATTGAATGCCAAGTAACAAACTACCAATTGGCTACGATGGTGAAGATGGGTCGATTTCAATTCTAAATACAAAACACCTGAATTCGGCAGGTATAAGTACAGAAGAATTGTCATTGACTTTTATCTTTCTTCGTGGCCAAGTGGTTTAGTCACTGTCTATACAAGCTTGCCGACCAGGGTTCGATTCCCGGCCGGACCCAAGCTCTTGTCTTTGTGTGATTTCGCCTGGGGCTCTGATCCCGAGGTCGTTAAGAGAATCCAGACATTAATGTATCAAAAATATATATGGCTTATTTGAATATGAAAAACACGTCTAAATGTGCAAAATTTATCATTAATTGAATGCCAAGTAACAAACTACCAATTGGCTACGATGGTGAAGATGGGTCGATTTCAATTCTAAATACAAAAACACCTGAATTCGGCAGGTATAAGTACAGAAGAATTGTCATTGACTTTTATCTTTCTTCGTGGCCAAGTGGTTTAGTCACTGTCTATACAAGCTTGCCGACCAGGGTTCGATTCCCGGCCGGACCCAAGCTCTTGTCTTTGTGTGATTTCGCCTGGGGCTCTGATCCCGAGGTCGTTAAGAGAATCCAGACATTAATGTATCAAAAATATATATGGCTTATTTGAATATGAAAAACACGTCTAAATGTGCAAAATTTATCATTAATTGAATGCCAAGTAACAAACTACCAATTGGCTACGATGGTGAAGATGGGTCGATTTCAATTCTAAATACAAAACACCTGAATTCGGCAGGTATAAGTACAGAAGAATTGTCATTGACTTTTATCTTTCTTCGTGGCCAAGTGGTTTAGTCACTGTCTATACAAGCTTGCCGATCAGGGTTCGATTCCCGGCCGGACCCAAGCTCTTGTCTTTGTGTGATTTCGCCTGGGGCTCTGATCCCGAGGTCGTTAAGAGAATCCAGACATTAATGTATCAAAAATATATATGGCTTATTTGAATATGAAAAAACACGTCTAAATGTGCAAAATTTATCATTAATTGAATGCCAAGTAACAAACTACCAATTGGCTACGATGGTGAAGATGGGTCGATTTCAATTCTAAATACAAAACACCTGAATTCGGCAGGTATAAGTACAGAAGAATTGTCATTGACTTTTATCTTTCTTCGTGGCCAAGTGGTTTAGTCACTGTCTATACAAGCTTGCCGACCAGGGTTCGATTCCCGGCCGGACCCAAGCTCTTGTCTTTGTGTGATTTCGCCTGGGGCTCTGATCCCGAGGTCGTTAAGAGAATCCAGACATTAATGTATCAAAAATATATATGGCTTATTTGAATATGAAAAACACGTCTAAATGTGCAAAATTTATCATTAATTGAATGCCAAGTAACAAACTACCAATTGGCTACGATGGTGAAGATGGGTCGATTTCAATTCTAAATACAAAACACCTGAATTCGGCAGGTATAAGTACAGAAGAATTGTCATTGACTTTTATCTTTCTTCGTGGCCAAGTGGTTTAGTCACTGTCTATACAAGCTTGCCGACCAGGGTTCGATTCCCGGCCGGACCCAAGCTCTTGTCTTTGTGTGATTTCGCCTGGGGCTCTGATCCCGAGGTCGTTAAGAGAATCCAGACATTAATGTATCAAAAATATATATGGCTTATTTGAATATGAAAAACACGTCTAAATGTGCAAAATTTATCATTAATTGAATGCCAAGTAACAAACTACCAATTGGCTACGATGGTGAAGATGGGTCGATTTCAATTCTAAATACAAAACACCTGAATTCGGCAGGTATAAGTACAGAAGAATTGTCATTGACTTTTATCTTTCTTCGTGGCCAAGTGGTTTAGTCACTGTCTATACAAGCTTGCCGACCAGGGTTCGATTCCCGGCCGGACCCAAGCTCTTGTCTTTGTGTGATTTCGCCTGGGGCTCTGATCCCGAGGTCGTTAAGAGAATCCAGACATTAATGTATCAAAAATATATATGGCTTATTTGAATATGAAAAACACGTCTAAATGTGCAAAATTTATCATTAATTGAATGCCAAGTAACAAACTACCAATTGGCTACGATGGTGAAGATGGGTCGATTTCAATTCTAAATACAAAACACCTGAATTCGGCAGGTATAAGTACAGAAGAATTGTCATTGACTTTTATCTTTCTTCGTGGCCAAGTGGTTTAGTCACTGTCTATACAAGCTTGCCGACCAGGGTTCGATTCCCGGCCGGACCCAAGCTCTTGTCTTTGTGTGATTTCGCCTGGGGCTCTGATCCCGAGGTCGTTAAGAGAATCCAGACATTAATGTATCAAAAATATATATGGCTTATTTGAATATGAAAAACACGTCTAAATGTGCAAAATTTATCATTAATTGAATGCCAAGTAACAAACTACCAATTGGCTACGATGGTGAAGATGGGTCGATTTCAATTCTAAATACAAAACACCTGAATTCGGCAGGTATAAGTACAGAAGAATTGTCATTGACTTTTATCTTTCTTCGTGGCCAAGTGGTTTAGTCACTGTCTATACAAGCTTGCCGACCAGGGTTCGATTCCCGGCCGGACCCAAGCTCTTGTCTTTGTGTGATTTCGCCTGGGGCTCTGATCCCGAGGTCGTTAAGAGAATCCAGACATTAATGTATCAAAAATATATATGGCTTATTTGAATATGAAAAACACGTCTAAATGTGCAAAATTTATCATTAATTGAATGCCAAGTAACAAACTACCAATTGGCTACGATGGTGAAGATGGGTCGATTTCAATTCTAAATACAAAACACCTGAATTCGGCAGGTATAAGTACAGAAGAATTGTCATTGACTTTTATCTTTCTTCGTGGCCAAGTGGTTTAGTCACTGTCTATACAAGCTTGCCGACCAGGGTTCGATTCCCGGCCGGACCCAAGCTCTTGTCTTTGTGTGATTTCGCCTGGGGCTCTGATCCCGAGGTCGTTAAGAGAATCCAGACATTAATGTATCAAAAAATATATATGGCTTATTTGAATATGAAAAACACGTCTAAATGTGCAAAATTTATCATTAATTGAATGCCAAGTAACAAACTACCAATTGGCTACGATGGTGAAGATGGGTCGATTTCAATTCTAAATACAAAACACCTGAATTCGGCAGGTATAAGTACAGAAGAATTGTCATTGACTTTTATCTTTCTTCGTGGCCAAGTGGTTTAGTCACTGTCTATACAAGCTTGCCGACCAGGGTTCGATTCCCGGCCGGACCCAAGCTCTTGTCTTTGTGTGATTTCGCCTGGGGCTCTGATCCCGAGGTCGTTAAGAGAATCCAGACATTAATGTATCAAAAATATATATGGCTTATTTGAATATGAAAAACACGTCTAAATGTGCAAAATTTATCATTAATTGAATGCCAAGTAACAAACTACCAATTGGCTACGATGGTGAAGATGGGTCGATTTCAATTCTAAATACAAAACACCAGAATTCGGCAGGTATAAGTACAGAAGAATTGTCATTGACTTTTATCTTTCTTCGTGGCCAAGTGGTTTAGTCACTGTCTATACAAGCTTGCCGACCAGGGTTCGATTCCCGGCCGGACCCAAGCTCTTGTCTTTGTGTGATTTCGCCTGGGGCTCTGATCCCGAGGTCGTTAAGAGAATCCAGACATTAATGTATCAAAAATATATATGGCTTATTTGAATATGAAAAACACGTCTAAATGTGCAAAATTTATCATTAATTGAATGCCAAGTAACAAACTACCAATTGGCTACGATGGTGAAGATGGGTCGATTTCAATTCTAAATACAAAACACCTGAATTCGGCAGGTATAAGTACAGAAGAATTGTCATTGACTTTTATCTTTCTTCGTGGCCAAGTGGTTTAGTCACTGTCTATACAAGCTTGCCGACCAGGGTTCGATTCCCGGCCGGACCCAAGCTCTTGTCTTTGTGTGATTTCGCCTGGGGCTCTGATCCCGAGGTCGTTAAGAGAATCCAGACATTAATGTATCAAAAATATATATGGCTTATTTGAATATGAAAAACACGTCTAAATGTGCAAAATTTATCATTAATTGAATGCCAAGTAACAAACTACCAATTGGCTACGATGGTGAAGATGGGTCGATTTCAATTCTAAATACAAAACACCTGAATTCGGCAGGTATAAGTACAGAAGAATTGTCATTGACTTTTATCTTTCTTCGTGGCCAAGTGGTTTAGTCACTGTCTATACAAGCTTGCCGACCAGGGTTCGATTCCCGGCCGGACCCAAGCTCTTGTCTTTGTGTGATTTCGCCTGGGGCTCTGATCCCGAGGTCGTTAAGAGAATCCAGACATTAATGTATCAAAAATAATATGGCTTATTTGAATATGAAAAACACGTCTAAATGTGCAAAATTTATCATTAATTGAATGCCAAGTAACAAACTACCAATTGGCTACGATGGTGAAGATGGGTCGATTTCAATTCTAAATACAAAACACCTGAATTCGGCAGGTATAAGTACAGAAGAATTGTCATTGACTTTTATCTTTCTTCGTGGCCAAGTGGTTTAGTCACTGTCTATACAAGCTTGCCGAACAGGGTTCGATTCCCGGCCGGACCCAAGCTCTTGTCTTTGTGTGATTTCGCCTGGGGCTCTGATCCCGAGGTCGTTAAGAGAATCCAGACATTAATGTATCAAAAATATATATGGCTTATTTGAATATGAAAAACACGTCTAAATGTGCAAAATTTATCATTAATTGAATGCCAAGTAACAAACTACCAATTGGCTACGATGGTGAAGATGGGTCGATTTCAATTCTAAATACAAAACACCTGAATTCGGCAGGTATAAGTACAGAAGAATTGTCATTGACTTTTATATTTCTTCGTGGCCAAGTGGTTTAGTCACTGTCTATACAAGCTTGCCGACCAGGGTTCGATTCCCGGCCGGACCCAAGCTCTTGTCTTTGTGTGATTTCGCCTGGGGCTCTGATCCCGAGGTCGTTAAGAGAATCCAGACATTAATGTATCAAAAATATATATGGCTTATTTGAATATGAAAAACACGTCTAAATGTGCATAATTTATCATTAATTGAATGCCAAGTAACAAACTACCAATTGGCTACGATGGTGAAGATGGGTCGATTTCAATTCTAAATACAAAACACCTGAATTCGGCAGGTATAAGTACAGAAGAATTGTCATTGACTTTTATCTTTCTTCGTGGCCAAGTGGTTTAGTCACTGTCTATACAAGCTTGCCGACCAGGGTTCGATTCCCGGCCGGACCCAAGCTCTTGTCTTTGTGTGATTTCGCCTGGGGCTCTGATCCCGAGGTCGTTAAGAGAATCCAGACATTAATGTATCAAAAATATATATGGCTTATTTGAATATGAAAAACACGTCTAAATGTGCAAAATTTATCATTAATTGAATGCCAAGTAACAAACTACCAATTGGCTACGATGGTGAAGATGGGTCGATTTCAATTCTAAATACAAAACACCTGAATTCGGCAGGTATAAGTACAGAAGAATTGTCATTGACTTTTATCTTTCTTCGTGGCCAAGTGGTTTAGTCACTGTCTATACAAGCTTGCCGACCAGGGTTCGATTCCCGGCCGGACCCAAGCTCTTGTCTTTGTGTGATTTCGCCTGGGGCTCTGATCCCGAGGTCGTTAAGAGAATCCAGACATTAATGTATCAAAAATATATATGGCTTATTTGAATATGAAAAACACGTCTAAATGTGCAAAATTTATCATTAATTGAATGCCAAGTAACAAACTACCAATTGGCTACGATGGTGAAGATGGGTCGATTTCAATTCTAAATACAAAACACCTGAATTCGGCAGGTATAAGTACAGAAGAATTGTCATTGACTTTTATCTTTCTTCGTGGCCAAGTGGTTTAGTCACTGTCTATACAAGCTTGCCGACCAGGGTTCGATTCCCGGCCGGACCCAAGCTCTTGTCTTTGTGTGATTTCGCCTGGGGCTCTGATCCCGAGGTCGTTAAGAGAATCCAGACATTAATGTATCAAAAATATATATGGCTTATTTGAATATGAAAAACACGTCTAAATGTGCAAAATTTATCATTAATTGAATGCCAAGTAACAAACTACCAATTGGCTACGATGGTGAAGATGGGTCGATTTCAATTCTAAATACAAAACACCTGAATTCGGCAGGTATAAGTACAGAAGAATTGTCATTGACTTTTATCTTTCTTCGTGGCCAAGTGGTTTAGTCACTGTCTATACAAGCTTGCCGACCAGGGTTCGATTCCCGGCCGGACCCAAGCTCTTGTCTTTGTGTGATTTCGCCTGGGGCTCTGATCCCGAGGTCGTTAAGAGAATCCAGACATTAATGTATCAAAAATATATATGGCTTATTTGAATATGAAAAACACTTCTAAATGTGCAAAATTTATCATTAATTGAATGCCAAGTAACAAACTACCAATTGGCTACGATGGTGAAGATGGGTCGATTTCAATTCTAAATACAAAACACCTGAATTCGGCAGGTATAAGTACAGAAGAATTGTCATTGACTTTTATCTTTCTTCGTGGCCAAGTGGTTTAGTCACTGTCTATACAAGCTTGCCGACCAGGGTTCGATTCCCGGCCGGACCCAAGCTCTTGTCTTTGTGTGATTTCGCCTGGGGCTCTGATCCCGAGGTCGTTAAGAGAATCCAGACATTAATGTATCAAAAATATATATGGCTTATTTGAATATGAAAAACACGTCTAAATGTGCAAAATTTATCATTAATTGAATGCCAAGTAACAAACTACCAATTGGCTACGATGGTGAAGATGGGTCGATTTTCAATTCTAAATACAAAACACCTGAATTCGGCAGGTATAAGTACAGAAGAATTGTCATTGACTTTTATCTTTCTTCGTGGCCAAGTGGTTTAGTCACTGTCTATACAAGCTTGCCGAACAGGGTTCGATTCCCGGCCGGACCCAAGCTCTTGTCTTTGTGTGATTTCGCCTGGGGCTCTGATCCCGAGGTCGTTAAGAGAATCCAGACATTAATGTATCAAAAATATATATGGCTTATTTGAATATGAAAAACACGTCTAAATGTGCAAAATTTATCATTAATTGAATGCCAAGTAACAAACTACCAATTGGCTACGAAGGTGAAGATGGGTCGATTTCAATTCTAAATACAAAACACCTGAATTCGGCAGGTATAAGTACAGAAGAATTGTCATTGACTTTTATATTTCTTCGTGGCCAAGTGGTTTAGTCACTGTCTATACAAGCTTGCCGACCAGGGTTCGATTCCCGGCCGGACCCAAGCTCTTGTCTTTGTGTGATTTCGCCTGGGGCTCTGATCCCGAGGTCGTTAAGAGAATCCAGACATTAATGTATCAAAAATATATATGGCTTATTTGAATATGAAAAACACGTCTAAATGTGCATAATTTATCATTAATTGAATGCCAAGTAACAAACTACCAATTGGCTACGATGGTGAAGATGGGTCGATTTCAATTCTAAATACA
>NC_090756.1:85034196-85036696 GCF_036898095.1 Palaemon carinicauda
ACAAATTCATTCAAAACTATAAAAAACAGTTGAAATTTAAATGAAAATTAAAAGGAAAAGAATGAATAAATAAATATATATACATCAGACAAAGTAGTGGAACCAACCTCGCAGAAGCGTAGTGAGAAACTGTATGACAACAAGAGTTAGAAAATAAACCAAAGAAAACTATGACAAATACAACTGAATAGAAGAAGCTTGGGTATTTAACGGCGGAACTAGTCGTTTGATCAATATGGATTCAAGAAGAGGTAAGTCATGGTTATTTGACACTTGACCAATGATGGTAAAATCTTTGTTTTCAATATTTTGTTTGCACATTCCAGCATGAATCCGAATATCAGAATGTTCAGGGTTGGATATTCTGCAACCAGTTCGATAGCTAACACCTCTATGGGAATCAATTCTGACCTTTAACAACCTCTTGGTAGATCCTACGTAGGTCCCAGAGTTACACTTTGGGCAATTATATTTATATACCACACCAGAGGACATATAAGGACTCAATCGATCTTTGAAGTGGAAAAGCGAGCCAATAGTGAGAGGGTTCTTAGGATGAGTTTAACTTCCACAGCTGGGAAGTGTTGTTCGATAATTTCTGTAAACTTTTTCTTTAGGAAATCCTCATGAAGAAAAGGAAAACTCGCATAAAATTTTAGTTTAGGAACTTTAAGTGTTTTTGGAGTCTGAGCCAACTTGTCATTCAATAATCTATTAACAAGTTTAAAAAATATTTTGGTGGGGAAACAGTTTTCTTAAAATATTCACATAGATAAATAATTTCAATATGGAAAGATTCCCAACTAGAGGTCAAAAGGAATGCTCTGTGGAGAAGAGTAAAAATAGAATTAGTTTTAAAATTATAAAAACAAGAGCTATAAAAGTTTGAACCTAACCCAGTGAACGTCTTTTTTCTAAAAATCGTGGTACTAAAACCTTCTCTATTTCTAGACACCAACACATCTAAAAAGGGGAGTTTGTTATCTTCCTCCTTTTCTACGGTGAATGATATGTTTTCATGCTGTGAGTTGGCAAAGTCAAGGAATGATTCAGCGCCGAACTCATCTCTGAATAGTGCAAAGGTATCATCCACATACTAACATAAAACAAGGGATGATAACTTAAAGGGCAATTTTCCAGCATGGTCTCCTCCAGGGAGCACATGAAAATATTAGCAAAGGTGGGTCCCAAGGGGAACCCATAGCCATCCCATCAAGTTGTTTGTTACAAATTACCATTAAAAACGAAAGAGGTGTCCAGCACCGCTAGCTCCAAAAGTTTTTTAAAAGACGTGCGATTAAAATCATTAAAAGTGGTATCAGGTTCAGAAAATAATTTGTTTAAAATAATATTGATAGTTTCTTCCACAGGTACATTAGTGAATAAAGACTCAACATCAAGACTCGTCATGAAAAGATCTGAGTCTTGAGAAATTATGGCCTCTTTAAATGCATAGGAGTTATTTAGAGAAAAGGTGTTTTTTGTTAAAGGTTCCAGTAAGGGAACGAGGAACTTAGCTAGTTTGTAATTAGGGGTATTAAAAGACGATAAGATCAGGTCTCAGTGGAACATTGGGCTTATGGACTTTGGGTAAACCATATAAAATGCCATAGGAAGACCCCGAACAGAACAAATTTTGGTAGGTAGTTTCAGTTATGGATTTTTCCTTTTTAAGAGTCTTTAAAAATCTATTAATTCTATCCTCGGTTTTAAAAATATTATTAAAATTAGGCTCACCAATTTTCAGAAATTTAGATTCATCATTTAAAATACTTTCCATTTTTCCCACATATTCCTCCTTATCTAAAATGACAGTTCCTTTGCCTTTATCCGGTCTAGTAATGATAAGATTATCTCTATTGGCAAGATTCCTCAATATATCAAAATCTGTTTTCTTAAAAAAGGGTGTCCACCTGGTTTTTAGTTTCCCAAATGCAGCATGTGATATTTCATATAGTTTGGATTGCAGGTTACCAAGATTCATGTCAAAGGGCAGAGATTTAAGCCTTTGAAATAGTGACTCTAGAGGTAGAAAAAACTTAGAGTAATTAGGTCTGAAGTTCGGAAGACAGAAATCCAAACCCAACGACAACAGAAACTCTTCTCTTTTAGATAAAACATAATTAGAATAGTTAAAAACAGTTATTCGGTCTTTGTTAAAATTTGGAATAAAAATACCCAAGCTTCTAAGTTTCCTAATATGACAATCTTGTACGGTAGAAACGTACTCAGAAATACTCTTATTAAAAAGTTGTTTAAAAATTATAGAGTCAATTAAGGTAAAAGAGTTACATACAGTTTTAAGAATATTGCTAACGGCATCATTATGATTGTGAACAAATTTTTGTTTATTTGTTATTTCTATTTCTAAAAGACATTTTGTGGCATCATGATAAAATTGCGTTTGATATAAAGACGATCTATAGAGTTTAAATTTTACAAAATTCGGTACAATGTTATTCAGTTGACAATACTGAAGAAATTCTAGATCGAGTTTGGC
>NC_090756.1:85041696-85064196 GCF_036898095.1 Palaemon carinicauda
TCTCTTGCTTGAGGGTACACTCGGTCACAATATTCTATTTTATTTTTCATCTTCTTGTTTTATCAGGGGAGGGGGGGGGGGGGGGGGTTGTAGATTTCCGCATGTCAAAGATTTATTTTAATGTTGTTACTGTTCTTGAAATATTTCCTTTTAATTTGTTATTGCTCCCCTTGTGGTGTATTTATTTCCACATTCCTTATCCTAACTGGGCTACCTCCCCAGTTGGTGCCCTAGTGCTTATAGCATCCTTCTTCTCCAACTAGGGTTTTATCTTAGTAAATACTACTACTACTACTACTACTACTACTACTACTACTACTACTACTAATAATAATGATAATAATAATAAGAGTGTTAGTAAAAGTATCAATAATAATAATAATAATAATAATAATAATAATAATAATAATACAAGTGTCAGAAAATAAAGAAAATCAAAGTTTAGTTAGAAGAAAATAATATATATATATATATATATATATATATATATATATATATATATATATATATATATATGTATATATATATATATATATATATATATATATATATATATATATATATATATATATATATATATATATACAGTATATGTATATGTAAATATATATATATATATATATATATATATATATATATATAAATATATATATATATATATATATATATATATATATATATATATAAATATATATATATATATATATATATAATATATATATATATATATATATATATATATATATATATATATATATATATATATGATTTTATAATCATTCTTTTTGTAGGTTCAAAGAAATACATATTCTGAAATAAGAAAAAAATAAATTATTTAAACCAACATTCAACGGACATTCTGTTCGCAGGCCAAATAAAACTAAAGACAATATGCATTTTTCGTCCTGAATAATCATATTCTCATAGTTTTCCTAATTATTTTCCCGGGAGAACAGCCAAGCGTGAAGAATTTCTCCAACGAATAGTTTCTTTTTCTTAATGATTCTCACTATTTTTACAGCAACAGTGGTCTGGAATCCCTCGTTGGTGGACGTCTTGATTTCTTCCACCAACGAGGGATTCCAGACCACTGTCTACACCAAGCCCACAAATCTCGGCATGTGTCTAAATGGCGAAAGTGAATGTCCTTCCCGCTACAGGAACTCGACCATCAAGGCCTTTGTACCCACAAGGAGCTGGAAAGGGTCGCACAGGTCCTCATCAACAACGGCTACAGCAACAAGCAAGTCCAGCGTGAAGTGAGGACAGTTATAGACAAGTGGTATGGGTCCCCTTTGGTGGAACGGTCCGAGAGCCCCAGCCAGGGGTCTGACAGAACTACAGATAGGTCCGACACCTCCACCAACGGATCTAGAGACATCAAACTTTACTACAAAGGCCTCATACACGCCGAATATCAGCGGGATGAGAAGGCCATTAAAGACATCATCAATAACAACGTTTCACCCACTGATGAGACCACGAAAGTGAAACTCATCATCTATTACCAGACTGAAAAAACCTGCAACTTGATCATGAGGAACAATCCAGCGCCCCCTGATAACGACCCTCTGAAGAAGACAAATGTAGTCTACTCTTACCAATGCCCGGTCCGAGGATGCCCCGGCAGATACATAGGTATGACTACCATGAAACTTTCGAAGAGGATCTCGTGCCACGTTCAGCAAGGTGCTATCAGAAATCATGCTCTACAGCGACATAACTCCCAAATTAGCCGGGCAGACATCGTTGCCAATACCAAAATTATCGGCAGCGCCACGGACAGCAGGCGCTTACGATTTTTGGAAGCTTTGTTAATCCAGAACGAGAAACCAGCATTGAATACGACTCAAGAAATGTTCCTCCTACCATCCCGTCGACGTACCAACGCTAGGAACCAAGAACAAGACCCCCAGAATGATGACAACCCCGATCCTGACACCCCTACAAATGGAGAAATCGTCTGGCCGAATGCTGATTTTGGCGGCGAACATGGCTGAACGTAGGAATGGGATGACTGACTTTGAGCCCGTCTCGGCGCGCGCCTCAGCCAATCAGGGAGCCCGGATACCTCTCTCAGCCCAGTCCACTGAGCGAGAGAGGAGCCAGCCTGACTTTTTGGCTGGCTCGGCGCGCGTCCTCACCAATCAGGATCCAGGATTCCTTCCTACCTCTCAGCCTGGGAGGCTGAGCCGAGCTCGTCGTACATCTGCCACCCGAACTTACAACCTCCGCTCGACCAATCAAAATTCGAGGCCCCTCTCTACGAACCAGAGCCGGGATATATAAGGACCCATATTTAGCCAGAGCCTCACTTCTCACCTGAAGACGGAGCAAGCTGTTCCGAAACGCGTCGCAACCCACTCCTGACTTTACCTGTAATTTTCGAGTATTACTTGTACTTGTATTAATTACATCCAGCCTTAACCTGATTTGTATCCTTCACCCTGATGAGCTTCGCCAACTTGCTAGCTGAATGTAGCAATCCTGAAAAAAGAATTGTCCGAAGAATCGAGAAATTGGACAAGAAATTGAATTCTGCCGATGCAGCCATAGTATTTAACTCCACCTATTATTATTTTCATCATCATTATTATTATTATCATTATTATGTATTATTTATTATTGATTTATTATTATTATCATTATAATTATTATTATTATTATTATTATTATTATTATTATTATTATTATTAATAATATTATTATTATTATCATTATTATTATCATTAGCAGCAGCAGCTAAGTTATTCATTTATCATTTTTTATTCATTATTATTTATTATTATTTATTACTATTATTATTATTATCATTATTATTATTATTATTATTATTATTATTATTATTGTTATTATTATTATTTATTATTATTCATTATTTATCACTATTCATTATTTATTACTAGTTATTATTTTTATCATTATTATTATTATTATTATTATTATTATTATTATTATTATTATTATTATTATCATTATTATTATTATTATTAATATTATCATTTTTATTATTAGCAGCAGCAGCTATAAGTTGAAGCCGTAATTCGAGAAGCACGATGGCAAAACACCAAGGGATTCAATGGGGAAAAAAAGCCCAGTGAGGAAGGGAAACAAGAAAATAAATAAATTACCAGAGAATTAATGAACACTTTAAATTATGATATTTGTAGAACAATATCAACATTAAAAAAAGATATTTCATATATAAACTATGATAAAAAAAGATATGAAGGGAAACGATTTAATGTTGTGCCCGAGTGTACAGTCACTCATAGAAGTTTATGGATGTCTCCGGGCATAAAGCTGAATTCCATACAACCCCTTTCTGGACAACGGGTCTGTGTAGTGACGTAAGACGGGCGCACACCAAAACTTTTTCATTGGTGTAATTGGGTTAGACAAGGTTGTTTGCCAATTACTTTTTATCATTAGCTGATATGATTAGTTTATACATTACAAAACGTCTGGTCTGATAAGATAGGAATTTTAGAAGAGACACTTTCCATTTCTAATAATCTGTAATATCATTAATTGAAATCTAAACGAAAACAATCAGTGAAATGGTTGTCACCAAAGTCGTAATGGAACACTTCCCAGTCTTACGGCAGCAGTCTAGCTAAAGGAAGGCACCAAGCAGATAAGGCATTATTCAGGAAACTATCACAAGTTTATTTAATTATACATGTTATATTATGTATATATATATATATATATATATATATATATATATATATATATATATATATATATATATATATATATATATATATATATATATATGACTCTGTTGCTTACCATATGTTTAACCATGTTGACATCAAAAGAAGTCTATTTAAGGTCTGATGAGGTCAAATTCAAATTCTGTATCGAGAAGGTTAGGGTCTGGTTACTCTCTCTCTCTCTCTCTCTCTCTCTCTCTCTCTCTCTCTCTCTCTCTCTCTCTCACGAGGGATAATGCTGCCATTGCTCCTCTCACTGTGTAATGTAGGCATTATCTAAAGGTCTTTTTTTTTTCTTTCGTCCCTTATCTACAACTGTAATTGTTTTAAAACTATCCCTCCATTCGTCAACGTTTTTCATTCTTGCTGTCCACTCTCTCGGGCTTATTCCTAAAACAGGACTGAATGGTCTTTTCTGTCTCGGTGCTTGGCGTAAAGCCTAAATCCTATAATACAATTTAATATTAATAGCCATCCCTATGCTCGTCTTTTTTTCTGGCTTATTCTTCAATTCAAACACTGAATGGCCTATTCCACTTCAATTCTTGTCTTAAAGCCTAAATTGTATAATCCAATTCTCTCTCTCTCTCTCTCTCTCTCTCTCTCTCTCTCTCTCTCTCTCTCTCTCTCTCTCTCTCTCTCTCGTGGAGCAATTATCGGCATGAGAAATGCTGGAATGAGGAAAACAGCCATTGCTAGGGCCATGGGGCTCAATGTTAAAACTGTAACCAAACGGATAGATCGGTTTGATGGCGAGGGTAGTGTCGTTACCCACCCAAGAAGTGGTCAACCAAGATTTATAACTGCTGAAGACGATCAGCGAATCGTTCAAACTGTGATGGAGAGGCCACACTAATCAGTTGTTGACTTGACTCAAGAACTGGGTTTACCTTGCAATCCCAAGACAATGACACTCCATTTAAATGAGAACGGGTTTCGGTGTTGTATCCCAGCTTAAAAAGAAAAACTTAGTCGGGAAAATAAGGAGTCATGCTTGGAATTTACAAGAAGATACACCCAGGATGTGTATGATCAAAACTTTTGGAATTCCGTCATCTGGACTGACGAGAAGTCTTTCCAAACAACGGCAACAAAAAGTAGGATATGTTGGCGACCTATGAACACAAGATTTTATTAGCAAAACATACAAGAATTGAAAAGAAGTTGACGCCAAAGTGTTAGTTTCCATGGTTGGATGTGGTCTGGGGGACTAGGAGACTTGACAAGGATAAATTGCAACCTGGATTCCGTACAATATATAGAGATTATCGAAACAATTATTTCATCTATTCGTGCAAGAGCAATTCCTGCCCCAAATCCAATTTTTTTTTTTCATGATAAAAGCCCCATCCATACAAGTAACTTAGTCAAGGGAGGGTTTCAAGAGCATCCTGAGAGTATTGTCATAGACTGGCCTAGCAAAGGCTGCGACATTAATGCAGCGAACTCAAGAAACAATAATTAATCATTCTATTTCTGAATGGGAAAATTTATGATGTTTACGCAACTATTGCCAAAGTCTCGTTGAATCGGTCCCAGAAAGACTAAATACAATTATTCATGCTAATGGGGGTTGGGATTGGTCAGTTTGTAGAAATAATTCAGAAATTTATATTTGAAATGAGAAAAAATATTGTCTTGTATACTAAGAAACTGGATGTAATGTAAAATTTTGATTTTGTTTCTTAATAATATTCAAAATGTTCTGTTTCTTCATTATTTATGGTATCTGGTAAAAAACTATAATACTAATAATAGCAGTTTTACACAACTTTATATTTATTTTGATACTTGTTCTTTTACTGTTGAACATTTTGGTAATATCTTTCATCACCTTATCACCCTTTTCATTGATGATTATTATTCCTGTGTTTTAGGTCTTTGTTTACCATAAATATTTGCTATGTATAACAATAAGAATTGTTTTACTGCAGTTTCTGTTCTGTCCCTTTTTACTGTTTCCCATTCAGGTATCATGTGAATGGATAGGGGTGTGGGTGGACAATGGAGTTTATATTATTATTATTATTATTATTATTATTATTATTATTATTATTATTATTATTATTATTATTACTATATAAGCCCATTATTATAATAACCAAATGAGAAAAAGGAAACAATGATATAAATAAGTTACAGGAAAAGTAATGAACAATTACAATAAAATATTTTAAGAACAGTAACAACATTAAAATAAACCTTTCATATATAAACTATAAAACTTAAAAAAAAAACAAGGTGAAGAGAAATAAGATAGAATAGAGCAGTCATTGACTGTTTGCCCAATGTTTCTGCCATTTCATTAGTGACCTTATAACAAGATTTACTCAAACTATCAAATAACATAATTTTTTCTATGAGTTGAGGATGATTCTACTCTTGATAACATCATCTTGCCGTAATATTTTTTTTTATCCCTTATTTACCATATTTATATACTTGAGAGATTGAGTAAGCAAATGGGACGCCCTTCCACACGGATGAGAATGTTCTCATAGGGCTACAGCATATTCGCCATATCTGATAATGAGTGCCATGACGTCAAAAGCAAGGCATTCGATAGAAACTCTGACTACACTGTAGCAGACGTTGTATTACCAGTTAGGTTAATATTGTTTTCCTTCTCCATGATGTAAAAATGCTCTTTTTCTATGGTAAATATATTACTCTAAGAACACATGAGTTTATTTCACCGCAGAATGACACGTAGGTCCCCTCTATACCAGCTATAGAGGGGACCTACGGGTCATTCTGCGGTGAAATAAATTTGAGAAACATACCCTCAGAGACTGGTGCCTATTAGTTATTATGTTTGAATAGGATTTATGGTCGTGAACACACCTAAGGGCTTCTTCGCTTACGGACTCTTCATGGTTTCTTTTAAAGTGAACATAATCAGAAACATATAAAAAGGAGAAAATTAAAAATTATCTTCTAGAAATTTTAAACTTTTACATTGACCTTCAAATCTGGGATCTTAGGAATATAGGGACTTTTGTAATGGTGTATTTCATATCATATACACTTTTCTTACTTTGACATAGAACTTGATGTTTTGAAAACCTCTGAGGATGACCGCTGAGTGATCCTACTTAACTTCTGTCAAAATGGTCTTGATAGGGAGAAAATCAGGATGGTCTGCAAAATTTTAAATAGGGCAAGATAAGAAGAAGAACAAGAACAACAACATCAACAACTCGGATAGCTCATATACCACTCCGCTAGTGAATATGCACCGGTAATAAGAGGGTGATACAAAATAAATGATTGGAATGGTTTATTGAATTTTAGCTTTAAGCCAAGCACTTGAACAGCAAAGGCCATTCAGCACTCTGAAAAGAAGAATCAGCCCGACAGAGGGAATGGCAAGAGTGAAGAAAACATACGAACATGGGAACATTAAGGAATAAATTTTCGTTTCAGCCCGGGGTAGAAGGGATGCTGCAAAGACACTTAGATAGTGCATACATTACACCGTGTAAGGTGCAATGGCGACATTATTGTCCGTAGGAGGTATAAAGTTATACATGCTGTGTGGAATGAACAAAATACATTAAAACTGAGCTGAGGTCATGGAATAATTAAAATTCACTCTCAAATAAAACTATGATGCTAGAGGATGACTAAGGTGATAAGTCTTGAAATAAAAATCCCGATGTTAAAAGATAACATAAACCAACTCCTTTATATTTGAATTCTTTAAAAAAAGGGAGTTTCTTTTAGAATTGATGTTTGTTGTTGAAAATTGCCTGGCCCTTTTGGCCAGACACGGGCTTTTGCAATCTTGCAGCCCGTAGGTGTTTAGGTAGGATATATTGGGATAGGTAGTTGGGTGGGGAATATTCTGCAACATTTATTTGAGGATATTGGGACAGGTTTTGGGTGGTGGTGGGATGTTTGAGAAAGGAGTGATTGACTGTGGGAAGGGGATATCTTCCCATGACCCCACTGGCTCCAGTCTTAGAGAGAAAGAGTTATAGTAGCAAGTCCCGATAAGTAGGAGAGCTCGGGAAGGAGTTCAAAGTTTGTAGTCGGAGAAGTTGATATAGGTGAAGTAAAAAACTTCATAGTGGTTTAAGCTTAAGTTTTGAGATAGAGGGATAGTGTGAGATTTCAGCTGAGTGGGAGAGAGCTGAAAAAGAGGAATTATAGTGGTTTTAGTGGTAGAGATAGGGTGGAATACAAAATTCCTGTACCTGTAAATAATAATAAAAAAGGAAAGAAAAAAAAACGTAAAAATAAAGGTGACTTGTGATTCTGTTTTTGAGACAAACAAAGGTGGTTTGGAAGGGAGATTGAAGGTGAAGAAGGCAACACAGGCTGCTGTGCGACATCTGGTTACCATTTGAGAGGAGAGAAAGATATGCTGGAGGTCAAAATGACCGCCTGCGACCCCGACCCCACCCCCAGACTGGCAACATAGGCTGCTGTGCGACATCGGGTTGCCAGCCGAAAGGAGAGGAAGATATGCTGGAAGTCAAAAATACCGCCGACGACCCCGGCCCACCCCCAGACCGGCAACATAGTCCGCTGTGCGACATCGGGCTGCCAGCCAAGAGGAGAGAGAGATATGGTCACAGCCGCCAGCAATCGTTCCGCTCTCAGCACAGAAATTGCAGAGAGGATAAGGTTTTATCTTTTAATTGCCGCTTAGATTTTACGTTGGCCTTGTTGTAACGTTATCTCGGTGGAGGGTAACTCCGGAGAAAGGCTGAGATGGTATTGTGATTGTCAATAATATGCTTGACAATTGCTGTTGCAGTAGCAGGAGTGTTGGGATTAAGATCCTGCCGAAGCATGCTTGTTTCCTGACATTGCTGTAGATAGTGCTGTAAAGGTTCTTCTGTGTCTTGATTACAGTACTTGCATGGTCTGATTGGTCTATGCGGTGCTGCAGGGTCTTGGCCGTTATCTAAGATGATTTGGCAGTTGCATAGATATCCCAGTCGCAGTCTGCAGATGATTACTGCGTCCTGGCGAAGTGTTTGTCTTGCAATTGGGTGTGGTAGTATGTTTGTAGCTTCAATGTACCACTTTGCAGATCTTGAGCCATCTAGGAAGGCTCTTCTTACTTCACTAGTCTTTTGGATGTTGCAGTAGGTAGCCATTTTATTTTGAATGGTTTTAATGACTGTTGCAGTGTAATGCTAATAGTTTAGCACATTAAGGCCGATTTACCTAGGTGGTCGGCCTCGTCGTTGCCAGACATTCCTGTATGACTTGGAATCCAATTCAAGGTGACTTGACTGTTGTTTCTTTGGTGGAGCAGGGCTAGAAATTTAATTGCAGTGATGAGTTGCACATTCTCTGTAGGTTCCTTGTTGCTGAGGGCCAACGTGGCTCCTCTGGAATCTCTACAGATCGTTGTGTTCCCGTTATGTTGATTGGCAGAGTGTTTTAGAGCTTTTGCAATGGCCATTAGCTCAGTTTGCAGTGTGGAGGCATGGTTGGAAAGTCTCCAGTTTGCTTTATATCCTGATGTAGAGATAACTGCAGCAGCAGCTGCAGGGATTGCACGGTCAACTGATCCATCTGTATAATAGGTGTGAGGTGCAGGTGTGTTCCTGATTGCATTTTTTGCAGCTGCAGTGAGTTGCTCTGGCGTGCAGAAAGCCTTGCTTGCTGCTGGTAGGATAGTGAAGTTGTATTTGATAGGATCACGAGCCCATGGAGCAGGAGGGATATAGCCTTCATGCATTTGTTGTCCCTTGATTTTGTGAGCCTCATTTTGCATCTGCATTCTTCTGAGTGTATCCAGTAGTTTCTTTGCATGGGAGTTGGGCTGATCTAGTTCTTCAGCAAGAGGTAGAAGCCTTTTTATTTTGTTGTTAAGTGGGCTTTTTCTGTCTGCGATGATTGACTTGAATATAATGCTGCTATTTCTGATGTCAATCCTGGCTGACAGGGGAATTAGGTTAGTTTCTGCTCTGAGTAAGCAGAGTCTTGCCCACATTGGAGAGCCACTAATGAGTCTCATGGCATTGTTTTGGACTACTTCTAATGATGCTTTTTGAGTGTCGGTTAATGCAGTAAGTGTGGGTGCTGCATAATTAATGTGGGATCGAATTGCTTGTAGGTAAAACAGCCTTAGGAGGTTTTTTGATACTCCTTCTTCAAGGGAGGTCATGCGTTTCATGGCTGATAGACGAATTTTTGTCTTCTCTCTGAGGTAGGTTACTTCATTGGCTGCTGATAGGGTTTTGCTAATTATTACCCCAAGCTACATGAATTGACTCACCCATTCGATGTCCTCACCTCTCAGTGTGAAGTTTTGAGGGTTTTGCGAATGTTTTATAGTCATTGCTTTGGTTTTGTTGGTGTTGATCTTTAGGCCAAGATCATTGCATTTGGCCTGGATGATGTCAAGTGCTTTTTGAGTGATATTTCTGGCATGAGCTTTATTTGGGCATACTATGCATATATCATCGGCATATATGAAAATTTCCACTCCATTTGGGAGTTTCAAAGTGGCTAAGTTCTCCATTAGTAGATTGAAAAGGTAGGGGCTGAGTATGCCTCCATGTGGTGTACCGTTTTCTAAGGGGATGAACTCAGTGGTTTTTCCTTGGAAAGTGATCCTGGCTTCTCAGTTTTGTGTGTAGTTTCGAGTCCAGGCCAGTAAGTGTCCTTTCACTCTTTTTTCAACAAGTGTGAAGAGTATAGCTGGTGAGCTGGCTAGCTCAAAGGCTTTCTCGAGATCAAGGAATATGACAAAAGCTTTTTTGTCCTTAATTGTTGAGAGGACATCTGTAATGCATTCTTGAGTGCCTATGCCATTTCTGTAGGCATATAGGCGATGATGTGGTTGGCCTATTTTCCACTGCAGTCTATTGAGTACCATTCTCTCAGCTACTTTTTCTATGCAGCTTATCATAGCTATAGGTCGGTAGGTATTTGGCTCCTTAGGTTTTGGAATAGGTTTAGTGTCTTGCTGGTTCCAAGTGGTTGGACGTAGTCTCTCCGTGTGTGTCCTGTTTATCAGATGCAGGTAGATCAATTTAGCATTGTTTCCCATGTTCCTCAGCATGCTATATGTGATGAGATCGGCTCCAGGGGCAGTGTCCTTCCTGCCTTTTGATAGGGCCGTATTTAATTCCTCCATGGTATAGGGGTGATCAGTGTCATCTACCATGTTGCAGGCGGCTTCTATGATGTTGTTCCTGATTGGGAGCAGTGTTCTCTGCCTGTTGATAGTTGGCAGAGGTAGATTGATGCTTTTTGCTCTGTCAGCAAAGTTGTTAGCAATCCTCTTGGCTTCAGCTAGTGGGTCTGGGTGTGTGACTCTGTGTGTATTGTACTTCCCAGAGACTCTGCCAAACCAGGTCAACTTCAGGGATGTGCTGAAGTTGACCTCGTTGCACCATGAGTACTGGAATCTTTTAGAAGGCTTATAAAACTAGTCATATCAGTATCATTATTGAAAAGGTCACAAATATATATATCAATTAGGCAATATCGCCTTTTAAGTGTTCAAGCCTGGTGCAGTGCACCAGTTGTATGCTCAAAAGATAAAGAACTCTCATTCAACCCTTACTGGATTACATCGCTTCCTTCTCAAAGATATTTGTGCTTTGACCGACTATGGCCAATCCTCAGCCTACACAATACATTCCTTCCAAGAGCTTGACTCTCACATGTTTAGTTTATTAAAATACTCCCCAAAAATATATCATTTGACCATGCCTGCAAAGTCCTTCTAAGCCATTAGTATCAATATTACTAACAATCGGATTTAATTTCTGTGCTCTGCTTGGCACAACCGGGTTCAAGTCCCATTAATGGCTATCGTGGGGTTAGATAATTGAATTTCAGAATATCAAAAATTATTTCTTGGATAGGTGTAAATAGTATGGAATGACCCTCAAAGATCCTAGCATTTTGGCATAATAGTCTAAATGACACATAGACTACTACTAGCAATGTAAGCCTGAGCAAATCATATTAGGCTTCCAATGGAATAGTTTAATAAACAATCCTTTTTCAGAGTTAAGCTTTATAACAGAAGACTAGCAGCGTCCGTTTAATCCAATTTTGAAAAAGAGAAAAATCATACATCTTAGCATTTTTTTTTTTTAATGAGTCTTTGGAAAAAAAAATAAGATCCAGAGGGAGGTTTTTTTTTGGTATGCTACACAATTCTTCATCCACTGTCATGAAATACTTCTTGAAGCTAATTATTTTTTGATTGATCCACCATCCCGGCAGAAGAGACGGAAAAAAGGAGGAAAGAACAGAACCTCTGTAATATCTATTTACATGAAAAAACCTAAACAGATCAATACTCGTAAAAGTTAACACCTATCGTCGAAAAAGAGTTGAAATGGAAATCTCTCTCAAACACCCGGAAATCAATCAATTTATATAAGTGACTGTACAATACACTTATTGCTAATAAGGTATTACTCTCCTTTCACCTCCATGCTAACCTCATCCATTATAATATTTATAATTATCCTATGTGCGCACCCTTAACAATCATTCCATTACTTCAAACCAATAATGAGTGCATCCCTGTATTGAGAAATGGAAACAGCTTATCTCCATGAAAGGTATATATATATATATATATATATATATATATATATATATATATATATATATATATATATATATATATATATACAATTTTTATATATATATATATATATATATATACATATATATATATATATATATATAAAAATATATATATATATATATATATATATATGTATATATATATATATATGTATATATATATATATATATATATAAATTATATATATATATATATATATATATATATATATATATATATATATATATATATATATACTATAATTGCTTATACTGATATAATGATAACTATACAGAAAGGGTGCGTAATGGTCGACACTCGTAATTCTGGGCTAGTCTGTATTTCCGTTCATGCAATGCACACAAAACTCTGATGACATTTCTCGATATAAAGTAAGACAATAAGGCGGAATAGATACTTGAATCCATTTTTCCTAATTAGGTCTGTGTGTCAAACTCTGGTGGTTTCGGTTTCACATTAACCAGAAATCTAGTTAATTAGTTATATTAAAAAATTAGGTTTTTTACGGGCTTGAAATAGATAGTAATATTGGAATATTTGCACTAATTTTACATAATATATTACTGCTGTTTATTTTTCATTATAAATTTCGATAAATCATATTCCAGTCTGTAATGAGTAAAGCATATACCTGTGTGGCCTTTCATCTATAAGGTAATAATTGTACTTGATTGGACTGCATATCAGCCCCATCATCCGTATAACAAACCCGTATCCAACATTTGTAAGACGCTTTGTGGCCCTTAAGTGACTTTGTTTTTAATATTTCCTCTTCAATACAAAGCTGCAGTTGTTCATGCTGGCTTACTGTAGCCCCGAATTCCGATCATAATGGGAGTAACACATGCAAGCCTACAAAAAGAGCTGGAAATTAATTCCAGAATTAAAGGATTCACTTAAACCTTTAGAAAAAGACAAGACGGAGGCTTATTGTTCGTTCTGTAAATATGAGATCACGGAAAAGCACAGTGATTTCAAATAAAAACATACAATTTCTGTTAAACTTGTAAGAGCTGCATAACCATTTTCTAGCTCACGATTAACCAAGCAGAAGGGCGAATATCAATCATAATAGCTGAGCACATTTCAGTTTCAACTATGGATCATGTGTCAAAAGCATGAAAAAAAATGTTATTGATAGTAGTGCAGTGAAAAATTTGAAATTATACCGAACTATGTCCAAAAATATGATTGTAAATGTGCTTGCACCCATTTTACATTGGTGCTGAAAATAAAGCCTTATAATTGATGAATCAATGGATATTTTTTATAAAGCTACTTGGTGTACCTGTGAGGTATTTAATAAAAGAATATACGGTCAACCTTTCTTATAATACTTGCATTAGGGGATGGAATGGCACAATCGATAGTATATGTCGTAAAGAAGCTTTTGTTTGATGTAATGTTGAATCTCCGGACCTTGCTGGGCATGGGAGTTGACAATGCAAGTGTTAATGTAGGTTTAAATAATGGTGAGTGTGAAGTTTTAAAGAAGGATTTTGGGATCCCAAACCTTATAATGGTACGTTGTGTTTGTCACTCAATTCAGCTGGCTTTATCCCGTGCTGTGGCATAGATACTACTTAGAATTGCCTAGTAGAGTACGTCCTATATCGGGATTTATAGTATCCAAATTAAAGCAACTTCTGTTTTTTTTTTTTTTTTGCATTTAAAGTTTTCATATATTTTTTTGATTTGCGTGTTTTTGTTTACAAACTATTCCTTTGCTTTTAGAAATAACACCGTCGAGTTAAATGCATTTGACAATCATCCACAGATTTTACAGATTATTCAGGATTAGAAAAAAGGCTTTTATTCTCAAAGGACGAGATTGTCAAATCCGAATCCAAATTAAATAAAAAAAAATACTTATTCTCTCTGTTATAGTTGCCTGACGCGAGACAATCTTAGTGTCTATTTGAATAGAATGAATGAAGCCGTTTCCAACGAAATAAAAGGCAAGAAATAAAGGCAATAAAAATAGAAGTGAATTATAGCAATTGCCTCAAAGGGAAAAAAAAACTATATTCGACTGGCATCAACAAAGAAAGAAAATTGTTGATACGCAAATGGTTCCTGGATCGAAATTAAGATGTCAGGAGAAAATACCGATGAATGAGATTATTTTAGAAAAATTAGTTCAAGGAAGAGGATAAAGAAACATCAGACCTGATTGGTGGTATTCATTTTGGAATACATCATAGGGAATTATGGAGGATGTGAGGGATACGCGTAACGGGAAACTTCCTTTGAGCTCATAAGATTCAAGATGTTCAGGCAAAAGGTTGAAAGACCAAAATTGTGGCTAACTTGTGTTTGTCAAGTAAGTCTGGGTAAGGAAAATGTTCCATGGAATGGGGTGATAAATCATTGCTACTTGTTATTATACAAAGGGCTGTGAATGGTTTAGTTTTTATTTAGATTGCAAAATACAGAAGCTCATATTCAGACAAGAAAGAAGATTTGCATATGAAATATTTCCTTTGAAACTGTTGAGTGAGACTGAAAGGAGGAAAACCTTTACTTATGTTGACTGGAAATTGATAAGCACGAGACGCTTACAAAAGTTATTGGTGTTTTTAGTGATAATGAAAAAAAGATGCAGTTACAGGGGAAATGGTTTTAGAGTTTTCTTAGAATAATAAATATTGAATATACAAGCATAGTAAGAGCAAGGATATACGTTAAGCTACACGAACAGGTCCCGATTAACGTGGCTCCCAAATTTCCAATGGTCTTTGCCATAACATGGCCTCTGTATACACTTCGGCAATTACTTCCACATATCTCACAAGACTCACCATAACTGTTTGTTTGTTTTTGTTTATGAGAGACAAACAGATCAAAAGAGAGCAACAATTTACAATATCCTATTTTCTTCCAGATGAACACGAGCTTAAGACGGAGCAAGATAAATTGAATCGGTTCTGAAGACGGTTGGCACAGAGCATAGGCTACAAGCGGTAAAGAAAAGGCAAGAGAGATGATTAAATGAATCTCTCCCTCTCTCTCTCTCTCTCTCTCTCTCTCTCTCTCTCTCTCTCTCTCTCTCTCTCTCCCCAATGAAGTGAGCCACGCATTAGATTTCATTTTCACGTCCGTCACTGACAAAAACAGGGCACGGAGACTGGTGATGAAAGGTTTCAACAAAGCTGACAATGGATATTCTTTAATAATGGAATAGTCAGAACGCGCACTGGGCCATGTTTGAATGAAAAGGCATTGCCTTTGTGAATCTAAAAATGTTTTTTTGCGAACAGAGGATAGATTGAAACCAGCAACATGAAGCAACGAATTTTAGTATTGATATTTGGGGGAATAAAATAGGAGTGTATTTATATATGGCCAAGCGATTGACTTAATAAGAGAAAGAGGAGATTTCATGTTAATAAAACTAGCTGAACTCTACACCAAATTTTTGCAAGAATTCTCTATACCTGCAAGTTAGGAAAACTTCATCTTTATGCTTATTCGCAGAATTGAAGACACAAAAACCCTGAAAAATTGCCGCCCAATAAGTATACTCTTCGTAATATATGAAATATTTACAATCATCATATCAGATCGAATAGAAACACAACTAGACTATAATCACCCAAGACAGCAGACAGGCTTTAGAAGTGGGTATTCAACATCTGCCCATATCCATGTAATCGGCCAGTTAATGAAAAATTCAACTGAGTATCATAAACCAATTTGCATGTCTTTCATAGAATATGAGAAAGCATTTGATTCTGTAGAAATACCAGCATAAGAAAATAAAGAAATAGAGGAGTCTTATATTGGAACACTTGAAGATATCTATGCCGGAAGTACAACAATCCTAAAACTACATAAAGATAATGAGAAATTTCCGACTGTGAGAGGAGTTACACAGAAAGACCCATCTCTCCTAAATTATTCATAGCATGCCTAAAAGTCTATAACAATTTCTATTGGGAAAATGTAGGGATTAATATCAATGGTAACACCTTAACAACTTAAGATTGTGTTTAGTGAATTATGGGAGGCATTACAAAAGACAATATAAGGTTTGAGTAGAGAAAGCAGAAATGTAGGACTGAAAATGAAAGTGCGTAAAACTAAAATAATGTTCAAGGAAATGCAGAGACAACAAATAACACTTCTGGACGAGCCTCCAGAGATTGTTATTGTATATACGTACCTAGGGCATGCAGTAAATGTTTTCCTAGGACACGAGGCCAAAATTAAAAGAAAGATAAGCATGGGGTGGAGAGCACTTGGTAAATACAATGAGATTATGAAAAGTAAAATGCCGTTTTCTCTAAAAAGAAAAGCATATAATGAGATGGTCCTACCAGTATTAACTTATGCATCAGAAACCTGGAGCCTAAATAAGGCCTAAGAGCATAAGCTAGTTATAACTGAAAATGGTACGGAAATAGTAATGATCAGAACAAAACTAAGAGACAGAGAGAAAGAGCAACATAGATACGAGAGCAAACTAGAGTTGAAGATATTCTAACAACTTGTAAAAAAAAATATTGGACAATGGCAGGAAATAAAATAATGACAAAAAATTGATGGACAGTATGAATAACAGAATGGGTCCCTAGAGATTGTGAAAGAAGCAGAGGGAAGAAGAGAAGACGATGGATCAACTAACTAAGGAAGCTTGCGGGCGGGGACTGGCACAGAAAGACCACAAACAGACACCGGTAGAATTATCTGTCTGATGCCTTTGTTCTGCAGTGAACTAGTAATGGTTGATGATGATGATGATGATGATAAGGATGAGGATGATGATGATGATGGTGATTATATATATATATATATATATATATATATATATATATATATATATATATATGTATATATATATATATATATATATATATATATATATATATATATATATACATATATATATATATATATATATATATATATATATATATATATATATATATATATATATGTGTGTGTGTGTGTGTGTGCGTGTGTGTGCGTGTGTGTGTATGTTTATGTGTGTGTGCCTAGTAAAAAATTCGCACAGTATAAAGTTTTTTTTCCATTTGCCTTTTTCCAGAATATACCATACGAATATCTAGGCCCAATTCATAAAAAATATTTTATAAAATGTTGTACTTATTATATATCAGTTTAGATCAAAACATATTTCAAAGGTAATCATGGAAGTCTCATAGGCTTTCATCTTATTTACCTTTTCATATTATTCCACTTTTTGTATGCATATTTTGCTTCAAGCTCCGAAGTGATGATCAGAGTTCTCAAGTGCTGGTCGATAACTGATATTGAGGACATTATTCACTCAAGGAAATAGGAAGTCTCCACTTAATTATCTTGACCATTTAGACTATCAGTACTGAGATGGTTATCATAAAAAGTCATTTAGTGGTGGTAGTAGTGGTGGTGGTGGTATCAATCCTACGAGACAAAGACAAAGAGATGGAGCTGGGGGGAGAGTGACTGCTTCCCGCACTCTAGTTTTGGGGTGTTTGAATGTGCGTGGATGTAGTACGATAGAGAGTAAAAGATGTGAGATTGGAAGTATGTTTAGAAGTAGAAGGATGGATGTATTGGCTTTGTGTGAGACAAAGATGAAAGGAAAGGGTGAAGTGATGTTTGGTGAAATGTCTGGTAGAGTGTCTGGGATTGAAAGGGGAAGAGCGAGAAAGGGTGTGGCGTTATTGCTGAGTGAATGGATGACAGGTAAAGTAGTGGAATGGAAGGAGGTATCATCTAGGTTAATGTGGGTAAGGGTTAGGTTGGGTAGGGAATGTTGGGCGTTTGTCAGTGCGTATGGGCCAGGTAGTGAGAAAAGTGAAAAAGAACGGAATGAGTTCTGGAATGAATTAACTAGGTGTGTAAAAGGACTGGGTAGAAGGAATTATGTAGTTGTCATGGGTGACTTAAATGCTAGAGTGGGCGCTGGAGAGGTAGAAGGTGTCATTGGGAAGTATAGCGTACCAGGTGAAAATGAGAGTGGTGAGAGACTGGTAGATATGTGTGTTGAACAAGAGATGGTAATAAGTGCTAGCTTTTTTAAAAAGAAAGATAAAAATAAGTATACATGGGTAAGAGTGGCAAATGGAAGAGTAGTAGACAGGGCATTAATGGATTATGTGTTGATAACTAAAAGAATGTTTGGAAGATTGAAAGACGTGCACGTGTTTAGGGGTATGGCTAACGGTATGTCTGATCATTTTTTGGTGGAAGGAAAATTAGTTGTAGCAAAAGAGTGGGGGAATAGAGAAGGTGGATGTAAAAGGGAGCTAGTGAGGGTTGAAGAGCTAATAAAACCGGAGGTAAAAAGTAAATATCAGGAAAGGTTGAAAATGGCATATGACGAGGTGAGAGTAAGAGAAACTGGTAATTTAGAGGAGGAGTGGAAGTTAGCAAAAGAAAATTTTGTTGGGATTGCAAGTGATGTATGTGGCAAGAAGGTTGTTGGAGGCAGCATGAGGAAGGGCAGTGAATGGTGGAATGAAGGAGTGAAGGTAAAAGTGGAAGAGAAAAAGAGGGCTTTTGAAGAATGGCTGCAGAGTAATAGTATAGAGAAGTATGAAAAATATAGAGAGAAAAATGTGGAAGTAAAGCGCAAGGTACGTGAGGCAAAGAGGGCAGCTGACCTGAGGTGGGGTCAGGGATTGGGTCAGTCATATGAAGAGAATAAGAAGAAGTTTTGGAAAGAAGTGAAGAGAGTAAGGAAGGCTGGCGCAAGAATTGAAGAGACGGTGAAAGATGGAAATGGAAGGTTGTTAAAAGGAGAGGAGGCAAGGAAAAGGTGGGCGGAATATTTTGAAAGTTTGCTGAATGTTGAAGATAATAGGGAGGCAGATATAATTGCTGTTCTAGGTGTTCAGGTGCCAGTGATGGGAGATGAGAATGAGAGAGAGATTACAATAGAGGAAGTGAGGAGAGCACTAGATGAAACGAGAGTAGGAAAAGCATCTGGTATGGATGGTGTGAAAGCTGAGATGTTGAAGGAAGGTGGTGTGACTGTACTTGAATGGTTGGTGAGATTGTTCAATATGTGTTTTGTGTTGTCAATGGTACCAGTAGATTGGGTTTGTGCATGTATTGTACCACTATATAAGGGTAAGGGAGATGTGCATGAGTGTTGTAATTCAAGAGGTATTAGTTTGTTGAGTGTAGTTGGAAAAGTGTATGGTAGAGTAATGATTAATAGGATTAAGGATAAAACAGAGAATGCAATCTTGGAAGTACAGGGTGGTTTTAGAAGAGGTAGGGGTTGTATGAATCAGATTTTTACAGTTAGGCAGATATGCGAGAAATATTTAGCAAAAGGTAAGGAGGTGTATGTTGCGTTTATGGATCTGGAGAAAGCATATGATAGAGTTGATAGGGAAGCAATGTGGAATGTGATGAGGTTATATGGAGTTGGTGGAAGGTTGTTGCAAGCAGTGAAAAGTTTCTACAAAGGTAGTAAAGCATGTGTTAGAATAGGAAATGAAGTGAGTGATTGGTTTCCGGTGAGAGTGGGGCTGAGACAGGGATGTGTGATGTCGCCGTGGTTGTTTAACTTGTACGTTGATGGAGTGGTGAGAGAGGTGAATGCTCGAGTGCTTGGACGAGGATTAAAACTGGTAGGCGAGAATGACCATGAATGGCAGGTAAATCAGTTGTTGTTTGCGGATGATACTGTACTGGTAGTAGACACAGAAGAGAAGCTTGACCGACTAGTGACAGAATTTGGAAGGGTGTGTGAGAGAAGGAAGTTGAGAGTTAATGTGGGTAAGAGTAAGGTTATGAGATATACGGGAAGGGAAGGTGGAGCAAGGTTGAATGTCATGTTGAATGGAGAGTTACTTGAGGAGGTGGATCAGTTTAAGTACTTGGGGTCTGTTGTTGCAGGAAATGGTGGAGTGGAAGCAGATGTACGTCAGAGAGTGAATGAAGGTTGCAAAGTGTTGGGGGAAGTTAAGGGAGTAGTAAAAAATAGAGGGTTGGGCATGAATGTAAAGAGAGTTCTATATGAGAAAGTGATTGTACCAACTGTGATGTATGGATCGGAGTTGTGGGGAATGAAAGTGATGGAGAGACAGAAATTGAATGTGTTTGAGATGAAGTGTCTAAGGAGTATGGCTGGTGTATCTCGAGTAGATAGGGTTAGGAACGAAGTGGTGAGGGAGAGAACGGGTGTAAGAAATGAGTTAGCGGCTAGAGTGGATATGAATGTGTTGAGGTGGTTTGGCCATGTTGAGAGAATGGAAAATGGTTGTCTGCTAAAGAAGGTGATGAATGCAAGAGTTGATGGGCGAAGTACAAGAGGAAGGCCAAGGTTTGGGTGGATGGATGGTGTGAAGAGACCTCTGGGTGATAGGAGGATAGATGTGAGAGAGGCAAGAGAGCGTGCTAGAAATAGGAATGAATGGCGAGCGATTGTGACGCAGTTCCAATAGGCCCTGCTGCTTCCTCCGGTGCCTTAGATGACCGCGGAGGTAGCAGCAGTAGGGGATTCAGCATTATGAAGCTTCATCTGTGGTGGATAATGTGGGAGGTTGGGCTGTGGCGCCCTAGCAGTACCAGCTGAACTCTGTTGAGTCCCTGGTTAGGCTGAAGGAACGTAGAGAGTAGAGGTCCCCTTTTTTGTTTTGTCTCTTTGTTGATGTCGGCTACCCCCCAAAATTGGGGGAAGTGCCTTTGGTATATGTATGTATGTATCAATTCTGAATAATGATCATTCATTACAAATAATATTCATTGTCATCATAAACACATCTACATTAATATAACATTAAGGCAATTAGCAGTAGTATCAGTTTATGATAATGATAACTCCTACCATATAGCTGTTAATAGAATATATAAGACATTTCTATTAATCTAATACTAAGCAAAACAGTATTTGATAGCTTACTCGATTCTTAGGAAATGTAAGAGATGGAAAACTATTTGGTATTAGAAAAAGCTGTTCAATGAAAATTATAGGAGAGTTAACATATTTACTATCAATTTCATAATGGCATTATAGAAAATGCAATGCTATATTATAGGTTACAAAGAGAATGTTATTCCTGAAAAAAATTATATTTTCGGACTTTTTCATGGTTGCATATTACATGTCGTTCAATCCATCCTAAAATAAGAAAATGTGTTGGTGAAGTTCTCTCTCTCTCTCTCTCTCTCTCTCTCTCTCTCTCTCTCTCTCTCTCTCTCTCTCTCTCTCTCTCTCTCTCTCTCTCTCTCTCTCTCTCTCTCTCTCTTTGTAAAAATACAGTGTGAGAGAACAGATATTTGAGGAACAACTGTAGACATGAGGAAAAAAAATCAATGTCACCCCTAATCCCTAAATAATCAGAGGTGCACATAACCGGTGTTTCAAAGGGAAAAAATTAATGAAAAGAAAGAAATAAAAAAAAAACAATGTTCAAACGGAAACAATGTGTATTGACATTTCCATAATGATGAAACCAATGGTAGAATAATTTCTCAAAGTCTCACAAAGTAGGAGCGAATATTAATTAGATATCTTCATCTGATATATACATATCATCATCAGCAGCATGAGTTTGTTACTAGTCAACTGCAGAATAAGAGCCTCAGATATGATCTTCCACTTACGTCTGTTATGGTTTTTTATTTCTGCCTGTTTATACCCGTAAGTCTTCTCAGTTCGTCAAATCAACGTCTTCTCTTCCTTCCTTCCGCTCATTTTCCAATTAAATTGGGAACAAATTCTTTTATATATGTATATATATATATATATATATATATATATATATATATGTGTGTGTGTGTGTGTGTGTGTGTGTGTGTGTGTGTGTGTTTGTGTGTGTGTGTGCATGTGTGTGTGGGTGTGTGCAAGCGCGCGCGTGCGTGTGTGTATGTGTTACTTTGTTTCTCGATGTAGTGCAGTTATAGAGAATAATGTTTCCTTTAGAAAGGTCTGTCGTTGACTTTTCAGGCTGCAGTTAAAAAATAACTTTTATCAGTTGGACTCTGCAAAGGAAATAGTTGGGGAACCTACCTCACCTCTAAAGATTTGCTGAGAACTATTGACAATATTAAAGGGAACAAGGTGCATTGTTATGCATACACTTTTGAAGTACATTTATTTACAATTTCCGGATAAAAATGTGAAAAATATAGCAGCGTTTCTCCAAATATCTTTTAAAGCCTTTATTATTATTATTATTATTATTATTATTATTATTATTATTATTATTAATATTATTATTATTATTATTATTT
>NC_090756.1:85069196-85074196 GCF_036898095.1 Palaemon carinicauda
TAATTAATAAAAGATAATTATGCATTTTTTATCGATTTATCCCAATTTTCGTTTCAGAATTCAGCATCTCTATAACACTGAATACTTATTTGGAAAAGTATCAGAAAATAACAGAATACCTACATTTTCTCAGCAAGAAAGCAAGTCTATCATTATTATTATTATTATTATTATTATTATTATTATTATTATTATTATTATTATTATCATTATTATTATTTTATTATTATTATTATTTCTTTTTCTTATCGGTGTTGTTATTGTTTGAAAAAATGCTGTAATTCTATTATTATTATTATTATTATTATTATTATTATTATTATTATTATTATTAATTGCTAAGCTACAACTCTAGTTGGAAAAGAAAGATGCTATAAGCCTAAGTTCTCCAACAGGGAAAACAGCCCATTGAGGAAAGAAAACAGGAAAATAAAATATTTTAGGAACAGTAACAGCATTAGAATAAATATTTCCTATATAAATTATTAAAACTTTAACATAACAAAAGGAAGAGAAATAAGATAGATAAGTGTGCTCGAGTGTACCCTCAATCAAGAGGGGTCTAACCCAAGGCAGGGGAAAACCATGGTACAAAGGCTATGGCACTACCCAAGACTAGAGAACAATGGTTTGATTTTGGAGTGTCCTTCTTTTAGAAAAGCTGCTTACCATAGCTAACAGGTCTCTTCTACCCTTACCATGAGAGTGGCACTGAACAATCACAGTGCAGTAGTTGACCCTTTGGGTAAAGAAGAGTTGTTTGGTAATCTTAGTGTTGTCAGGTGTATGAGGACAGAGGAGAATATACAAAGAATAGGCAAGACTATCTACTTCGTAAACGAGTATATTACAAACCTTAAGACCCACATTAGACAACTAATCTCGGTATCTAAAATATAATAAGCTATAAAGAATGAAATGTTGAAATGAAAGGAAAATTAAATAATATGAATATATGTGGTGATTACGTAAATAGTGTAAATCATTTTATAGTAGCAAATAGAGAATTTCAATGTTTATCCTACAAAAAAAAAAAAAAAAAAAAAAAAAAAAAAGCTTATAACAGTATTTAGGTTGGTTTGTTGGTTACGTCTTGCTGCTGCAATATGCATAAGGAAGATTAACAATGAAACAAATTTTAGACTTTCGTGAGGGAAAAAAATCTTATCTTGATTAATGTAGGAGAAGAGGTATGTGTATTGTTTCCCCTACCTTTCCCGTGCGCTCATTAGGAGGTTGTTATTTATATGAGAGAGAGAGAGAGAGAGAGAGAGAGAGAGAGAGAGAGAGAGAGAGAGAGAGAGAGAGAGATAATTTTTGTTGATTAAAGGCTTCATTGAAGAAAAATAAACTATTTGATACTGTGTGATTGTTTGTTGAGTATGCTCATTTCACTTTCTTAACTGATTTACAGGAACAATAAAATATATGTCGAGAGTAAATCCATAATATTTATTTGCTCGTGCATAACGCATTCACACATTCCAATACAACCATAACAATTGAATATTCATTTAATTTTTTTTTCTTTTCTTTTTTAAGTATCATGCATATGCAATCCTAAATGGTCGCATATTTTTTTTCGGATAGTACTTTTCGTCCTATTCCTTTATTCCAAACACTTGTACGTATTGATACTTGCCATAAAAAAGTCACAGTAGCCATTTTTTGATCGCCATATAATTCGGAGCTTGGGTATGAGTAGGTGGGGGGGGGGGGGGGGGGAAGCTGATATTCTCGGTGGCGGGGTCAATGACTCCTCTACCAATAAATATATGCAAATTAGATTTTAAGGGATTATTTAGATATATATAAGTTTTATTTCGGACGACTTTTAGATAAAGAAACAGTGAGGAGCCGCAAACTACTCCTAGGGATCTAGAGATATCAAAATGATTTCCACAGTGTTTGATGGGTGTTATGTAAACTACATTCATACCAATTTTGTAAGAAATATATGTCAGTTTGAGGCTCGGGGTGAGGATGGCAGGTCCATTCTTGCCAAGATCCTTGGACATGATGTGTCGTACAATGCTAGTGGCATTTGTAAATTTATATGAGAACCAAGTCTTCTTAATGCTATTAAGCTTTTATAACATATTTACTTTTTTGGTTTTAATTGAACATTCTTTTAATCTTTATTTATAATAAACGATATCGGCGTCAATGACCTTCGATGTCAGAATGCCAGAGAACTTCAAATCATTCGTCCAATCGTATTAATACTTGTCGTAGAAAAATCACAGTAGCCTTTTATCGATATCAGAGGTAGGTCGATTTTGAGCGGGGCCGTAGATTAGTTGGAGAATACTTCCTATATGTGAATGACCTTTTCAGGAATTTATGGGATGGATATTTATTTTGTTCATACCAATTTTCATGTTGATATCTGCTATAGAAAAACAACAGCAAATGTTTAGTTTGGTATGGGTTGATTGGTTATTTTTTGGCGGGGGAGTAAATTGTTCCTAAAATAATTCACATATCCAAATGAAAATATCAGGGATTGGTGTGAAACAGTTTCTCTGTTCCTGCCAAATTTCATTTTCATATCTGCAATGGAAAATACATAGTTATCATGTAGCCTTCTTGAATAGGATTTTAAATGCAGCAATATTACAGGGAACTTGGTGATATTGAGCAACATTAACGAGGGACAATGTCACTCTCATAAACAATATCCGTCCCGAGTTTCACTTGTTAGTTATATTTTTAGTTTTCGCCATTATTTTTTTTTTTTTTCAGTAAAAACATATCAAAACTTCCAATTACCAGCTGCCTGTGCTGCTGTAGCTGCCAGATGCTGTTTTCTGTGCTGGCATTTAGTCCGAAAATAAAAGCAAACAGTACCATTCCTTATAAAGTACCGTCAGTTATTAACGTCACCATATATGTGACGCATATATCTCTGCTATTGGAGGAAGGAGATTTGCACTGCTTGGTGAATAACACTTAAGTATTTTGATCATGGCCTCAAGATCCCAAATGGTAAAAAGAAAAAAAAAATATACTGCAAATTAAAGTATATCCAAATAACCTCTACAAGATATTTTGAAACCCGATTTCTTCAAACCGGAAATTTTCTGAGAAAAAATTGATACTAATTTTTTTTCTACATTCACGGATTTTTGTCATTTAAACAAGAAAAATATATCGAGCTCTAAAATCTATAATCTGAACATTCACTTTTCAAAGAAATCAAGTAGCTTATATGATTAGAAAATAATCACTCTTGAAAGTTACATTTATATGTAAAGAAAATAATTTATATCAAAATAAGTGAAAAATTAAGAAATATTCCATTTTACAAAGTTTAATGTATAAAACTGACTTTAGATTCTTTTCTTTAATTAAAATATTAGTTCGAAAAACAAAAATTAAGCAGTTGTTTGAAGTAACCCCAAAAGTTAACGAAGCTATCAACTGAACGTGTTTAAGGAGATGTTCGAAGAGAGAGGACAATGTTTTAAGAACAACCGAACATTAATATGTCATACAAGTTCTTACAGAATCTTTGTAGAAAATACATATGAGATACAGTGCCCTCCAAGAAAGGGGGACATCCAAAGTAAGGTCAGAAAATTAAAGTACAGAAGTATACATTTAAAATTTATACCTACTCTCAATGATAATTGGTAGGGCTACCTCTTTACTAACTCTGCCCCTGGTCCCCTAATTCTCTACCTAAGGCCCCTGCTGAGATCAAGTTTCATAATATCTTTGATAGCCATGATTAACATTGTCATGTATTTAACTATGTAGAGGCGATATCGAAGTCATTATATGAGAAGTAATTCGCACCCATGCTATGCATGTTGTTGATTTGAATAGGATAAAATTTAACCTTCAACTACAAGATTTATTTATGACAACTTGATGGTCCTTTTTATTGAGGGAAAAATTACAATTGTTAATTGACTCAGCAACATTGATACAACTATAAGTAAATAAAGTATTTGCCTACATAGGTCCGGAGAGACTATAATTTCTTATACCCAATAACTATATATATATATATATATATATATATATATATATATATATATATATATATATATATATATATATATATACATATATATATATATATATATATATATATATATATACATATGTATATATATATACATACATATATATATATATATATATATATATATATATATATATATATATATACATATATATATATATATATATATATATATAAATATATATATATATATATATATATATATATATATATATATATATATATATATATATATATATATATATATATATATATATATATATATATATATATATAAGGAAAGGTCAGAGAACTACTGCTGATAAGCAAGACAATCAGAAAATATGATGATATACAGATATTTGGTCGATATGATACGATAGGTGGAAGGTATATAATACTAGAGAGAATTTATTTGTATTCATACTGATTAAGACTTTATTGCTGATACCTTCATCAAGGGAAATTAATTTGATCACTATTTATCTTTGGGTACACAATTTCATTAAAACGTGAACACCAATATACATTTACCCGGCTTTCAATGTTATTCTTCAAAGCAAGATCTGATTACATCTTTTGAATATTAATTTTCATAACTGGAAGTGTTAGCATTGCAATTTCCTGTACACAAAAAGATGTTTTTCTCATGAAGAGGTATGTTTTACATTTGAAAGTCATTGAATGTTATGATTAACATAATATGATATTCAGCTATAGTAGCGATAATTGTGCCTCAAATTTTTACACCAATAGTTAACTGTGATGGAAATTCAGTACTTGTCTCTTAGTGGAAATATTTTTTTTCTTAGTTCTATTAGATTATATGCTATGTACTGGAACCGAGTTAGTTTTTTTCTTGTAGTAATATCTAATTACACTTTCATAGTTACAAGGTAATAAATTAAGTTCTTATGTAAACCTTACTATATATATGCATATATATATATATATATATATATATATATATATATATATATATATATAT
>NC_090756.1:85079196-85084196 GCF_036898095.1 Palaemon carinicauda
GTCTCCTTTGCTAGGTTAGGGGCGAACACAGGAAGCTTTGCTTCCCTAGTCCATGATGGAAGGATGATTCCTTCCTCTAGTGGCCTAGCAGACTCTCCTGTGTTGTTTTTCTCGGGCTGGAGAATGAGTTTTCTCTGTTGCACGGCGAAATAACTTCACCTAACTTTGTTCTAGTTGGGAGGAGGTTAGCAAGTATTGCCAGTCTTCCTCCCTAACAGACAACTCTTGGTTAGGATGAGCTTCCCTAACGGCTGAGTGTGTCTCCTGCTAGAACGAAGTCTATAGGACCCTTATCCCTTCCCCATCTCTCTTTCTTTTATTTTCTTTTGCCCGCAGTCCTACTTCCATACCTAGTATAGGTTAGGATGGAGGATAGGCTCAGCTCTCTGCCGGCTGGCACTACGTGTCGGCCGGCAGATACCCTTTATTCTTTGCAGAGTGAACCCGAGACCTCCCTTGGTCTCCCTTCCATGTCCGTCAGTAGAGCCCGGCAGACTATGGATTCTTTGGAAGCCTGAATGTTAAATTCTCCCCTTCCATAGTTCACTCTTTCTGGATGGAAGGTCGTATGGCAATGCCACCTTATAACCTTACATCCATAATGTTTCTCTGACTAATGTGTTGCACCTCTAACCCGGCTGCCGGCTTAACAGCCGACAGCCGGGCAGGTGGAGGTTCTCTGGTTCTTGGCTACTGTCGGCAGGCACAGGTTTTATTACCTTTGCCTGCCGGCAGGTGAAACACAGCCCGAATCTGCTGGCTACTACAATTAGAGGCTGGCAGCCGGGTTTTAGTGTTTTCAGCCGTCGGCTGGCAATGATCGCTGGCCGGCACACAGTCGCGAATCAGTGGGCTGCCGCCTATTAGTTAAAGATAGTATATCTTTGAACTATACAGGGGTAGTTGCCGGCCGGCATGTGCAGGAGCACGCTGGCACGTACCGGCGCGTGCTAGCCGGCACAACAGCATGCGATGTACAGTAGTTGCTCTATTCGTAGTGTAGTACACACTGCATTAGCAGAAACTGCTGTACAGAGCTTGTGATAACACTAAAATTTCTTCATTATACTTTATGTTATCTTGTACAGCCTTTTGTTGAGACCGTACAATATATAGAAAGTAAGTTCTTTCTATATTCTTTCTATCCCGTATATTAAAACTTTATCTCAAATTGTGAACTACACCTTAAATTTCCGTTTAGGAAATTACGTAAGGTATTCTAGAATAGAATTAACTTTAGTTTTAATATCTCGGGAGGTTTCAGCAATTGACTGGGCAGGTAATACAAGTATATGTCTTTCTTTCTAACTTTTATAGCTTTCTATATAAGCTAAATGTCTCAATATAAGTGAAAGTCTTCACTTGATACTCATGGATTTTTCTTCTCTTTACAGGAGGACCATCCGAAGTGCGGGAGTGTGTTCTGTAATATCCGCAGTAAGAACTTCGGTGGACATCAATATTGCAGGAGGCACGCAGCATGCGCAGCCTCCAGAGGTGGTCTCCGTTTAGGGACCCTCAGGTTTGTACAGTTTGTACTAACCTGATTACCGAGGCTTTTGACGACCCTAAGCCAACGCAGACAAGGGATGCTGCCAGGGAAACTTTACGATCCTGGGTGAGGGGTTTTCAGAAAAACACCTCAGGTTCCTACCTTCCAAATGAGAAGATGAGGGCCTACCTTTTCCCTATAGCATAGGCTGATGCAATCATCCCCCAGCCTCAGGTGGAGATACCAATTGCCCTGAATCCGGTAGATTCTGAGGTCTCAGCCGCCCTTTAAGACATCCAATTGGACGATAGGATGTCGGAGGTGTCCGATTCTACTAAGAAGGACCTTCTAGGAGAAGGTCGAGAGGAGGAGCTGTTCCAGACTCCTCAAGTAGAAGAGCAAGAAATTGACGAAGTGTTGGTTATGTCGGTTCCGGACCCAGAACCTGTTCCTTCTACATCGTCTGGTATCCCAGATGAACTGGGAAGGACTCTTTCTTCCATTATTGAGATGATCCAACAAATTCAAAGGAAGAATGATGAGAAGGAAGCTGCAATGAAACGGGAGTTACGTAGACTTGCAGCATCACGTGGGCCCCAGAAGCGGCTCAGCATGAAGGATCTTCCTATGTGCTAGGATACCAATCCTTGGAGGTATGCCGAACACATGCCAATGACAACCGGGGAGATCCTGATCTCAGAAAAATTGGGAGCAATTCCCCTGGAAGAATTGGAATTTTGGCCCAACAAAGATTCTTATCCGGACTGCTATGTCCGTCTTAGGAAGGAGCCAGCCTTAAAGGAGGAGACGGAGCCAGAGGTCATAGTTTTTGACCATAGCAACGAGCTCGATGAAAGAGAGGGGCTTCACTAACTCAAAGGTGCCCGCCCTGAGTAAGAAGCTTCCCTCCTTTGTGGCCTCTCCTACCAGAACCTTTCCCTTCTTGGAAAAGGGATATAAGGCAGCCTTAAAAGCAGTGGAGGCAGGGAAACCATGCCCCTCCTTGGAGGAGTGCAAGCCGTTATCTCTGACCTTGCCCTTGGACCAAGAAGACTAGAAGGACGTACACCTTACCTTCTCAGTTGGGAAACTGGAAGCTGATATTACTAAACACCAGTTCGGTAAGGCGCTACCAAAACTGTCAGAGATTCTCTTGCGTAGAGAGCAAGAGACAAAGGAAAGACTTGCGGCATCGATGTCGTTGCAAACGACACTAGAAACGATGGCAAGTGACCCCAAGTACCAGGATATGTTCATGGTTGCAGCCAAAACCCATCTGGCCACAGTTACGAAGGATTTCTATAGCTTTACTAGAGCTAGGAGAGCCTGTAGAGAGTTCATGTTCACCTCGGTTGCGGTGAGGCACAAACCGAGGAAACTGATCTCCTCTCGTATTTGGGGTAAAGACCTCTTTCCCAATGAAGTGGTTAAAGAGGTTGTAGACAAGGCCACCACAGAGAACATTCTCAAAAAGTGGGGCCTATATCTTAAGAGAAAGTCTTCTCCAAATGAGGGTCCCCAACCCAAGAGGAAGACAAAAAGGCCTAGGCCATCCTCTCGGCCGGCTAATCTCTACCGACAGCAACATCAACAGCAACTTCCTGTGATCGCGGTGCCTCAGATAGTGGCACAACCTCCAACCACGTACCAGCTGATACCTCAGCAAACGGCGACAGAGTCACCAGTTCTTAACCCAGCCTCCGAAAGGTAGACTTCTTTCTTTCGTTCGAGAGTCAGAGGAACACCCAGAGGTTCTTCTAGACGCCCTTCAAGAGGAAGGGGATCCAGGGGAGGACGCGGTCAAGGAGGCAAGGCCTCATGTCCACAACAGCAGAAGTAGATACTTCCAGTAGGAGGGAGATTACAGCTTTTTAGGGATTGCCGGACCTTCAATCCCTGGGCCCACAGGCTAAATAAGAATGGACTAGGTTAAAGCTGGAGCAGTCCTCCACCTCAATTTCCTCAATTCTTCCAACCCTCAACCCCCGCTCTGGAAGAATATGTCCGAGAACTCTTAGACAAAAGAGTAATCCGGAAGATTAAGCCATCAAATTCCAAGGAAGGCTGTTTTGTGTTCCAATTAATCGTCACCTCTCCCCCTACCTAGGCTTCAAGTTACATTGATAACTTTACGCCTTCAGAACCATGCCTTTAGGGCTAAACATAGCCAAAAGGATTTTCACGAAGCTCGCGAATGCAGCCGTCTATCAATTACGCCTAAAGGGGGTCCAAGTAGTAGCATACTTGGACGACTGGCTGGTGTGGACAGCATCCAGGACAGAATGCATGCAAGCTTCTAAGATAGTGATCCAGTTCCTGGAACATCTGGGATTCAAGATCAACATAAAAAAAAGTCTCGTCTTTCTCCAGCTCAAAAATTTCCGTGGTTGGGAATCCACTGGAATTTGGAGTCACATCGACTTTCCATTCCTAGCAAGAAGAGGAAAGAAATAGCAGGATCTGTCAAGAGACTATTGAAATCCAAACGGATATCAAGACGCGAACAGGAGAGAGTGCTGGGCTCTCTACAGTTTGCTTCGATAACAGATCCAGTGCTAAGAGCACAGCTTAAGGATGCAACAGGAGCCTGGAGAAAATACGCATCAAACGCGCAAAGAAATGACACCTGTCAGCAGTTCACATTCAAGGGTTTCGCAATATGACAGCAGACGCTCTATCTAGTTTTACACCTCTAGAGTCAGAATGGTCCCTTGACGCAGGATCGTTCTCCTTCATCTCGAGTCATGTCCCAGAGCTGCAGATAGACCTCTTTGCGACGAAAGACAACAAGAAAATAGTTCGTTACATGTCCCCTTACGAGGATCCGTTAGCGGAGGCAGTGGACGCTATATCCCTGGACTGGAACAGATGTTCCTGTATCTATCTGTTCCCTCCGCACACCTCCTTTTGAAGGTCCTCGATATGCTGAGATCCTTCAAAGGGAAAGCTGGAATAGTGGCCCACAAGTGGCCAAACAGCGTGTGGTTCCCTCTGGCATTGGAACTACGATTAAAATTCGTACCGCTACCGGATCCATCCCTGTCTCAGCGAGTACAGAAGTCGACTGTCTTTGCTCCATCACAGAAAACACGGAACCTACATCTCATGATTTTCTCTCCTTAACGATGAGAAAAAGATTCGGTATTTAAAAGTTGGTTTAGACTTTTGGAGGAAACCAGAAGACATTATGAGACTTCAGGGAAAAAATAGCTATCCTTTGTCAAGGCGAAGAAACCAAAAGAAATCCCGACAGATTCCTATTTATCATTCTTCATTCACCTTCATGAGCAAGGTTTAGCAGCCTACACAATTCTATTGTTCAAGCCTGCATTGACAAGTCAGATACCATATGCCTTACAGGTCGACCTTTCTAACGACGTTCTTATTGAACTAGCCCTTCAGCACTTCCAAAGACCATTTGCTTGATCATTAGATATGATTTCTCATTGTGTATAAATAGTGAACAATGAGGAATATGCTTAGAAGGTTTTGAATTTAAGTCATATAT
>NC_090756.1:85091696-85094196 GCF_036898095.1 Palaemon carinicauda
CTGTTTATTCATTAATTCCCTCAGCTAATTCATGTAAACAAAATTAGACACAACCTAGAAGTAAAAACTACGTCTGCTAAGTAGGGAATGCAGAATCGCGGGGAGAATTCGAAGCTTAGCAAGAGCAGTAAATTTTCTTTAAAATTTTCTTTAGTAGCATCTGAAATATTTATAAGTACATTTTCCTCTTGACAGGTTTAGAGGTAATTTTAGTGCGAGGTTGATAAATACTCTATATAATGTATGATTTCAACTATCATGATTATAATCATCTAATTATAATTGATATCATTGATTATATTATTATTACGTAATAAGTCTTCAAGTTAAGCTCAGGGGATTAAGCTTCTGGAAAAAGAGTTATTTCGAAAAAAACACAATAGGTCATGAAATCCTCAAAAAATATTAAATAAACATTAAAGTATTATCGTGCAAATATGCATGAAAAAAAATAAAGTTAAGTATTTGAATGGCAAAGTACCAATATTAAATGTGATGTTCCCTAACCATCTGTAACGACGAGAAACACAAACCAAAAAGTTACAAAAACTAAACAACTAAAAAGCGGTTATTCTTTCTTCCCAATGCCGCTATCACAAGCAAGCAACTGCCATGCCTCCCAAGATAAATGCTGCATTTAAAGCGACTTTTCTTCCTTGCGGATATTTTACTCGAAGGAAAACCATAACTAATAGATATTCTGGGCATTGCTGTCCTTTGTTATTTGTTTTTGCAGATGCTGACAGCTGTTACAAAGGCTTTTATTCGCTTTTACAAAGAGCTATGCTAAAAACAGGAACTAGAAATGTATCCTCGTTATAAACTACAACGGGAGGTGTCATTATAACTTTGCCAACACAGAGAAAAGCCTATTGAGAAAAAGAATAATTTTAGATAGATATTGTGTTACTTTCTGAGTGGGGATACCTTCCTGTGACGAAAGGGTTTGCGAATCACCATGATCAGCAAAGCTGTACTAGTCAGGGCCACTCATACTAGCTTGGTTTGCTGTGAGTGACCATGCATAGGTCTCCCACCATCACCAATACGCCCTGGCCAGCGTGGTGAAGAACACTGGCCAAAACTAGGTATGAATAAAGGCATGTCTGAGGCTTTTGCCCGGCTGTGAACTAGAAACTGCCGCATTTGCTGTTGCTGTTGTTGGATTTCTCATAATCTTATTAACAAACCTTCGAGCAAAGATAATTTTGGTATATATTTTCATTGCGTTGTTCAGGTTAGTTATGTCCACTATTATTATTTTACTATTATTACTAGCTATGCAACATCCCTAGCTGGAAAAGGATACTATAAGCCCAAAACATTAACAGGGAAATGGCCGTATGAGGAACTGAAATAAGGAAATGAATGAACTACCTAAGAAGTCATTGATATAGAATATAATATATGTCAGATCAGTAAGGGAAGGCTAGGCAATGGCTGCTGAAGAATCCGCAAATAGACCTATAGGCTCCCCAAAACCCCAAATTCTCAGCTCACAAGGATGGTAAGGTTGCAGACATCACAAGGAATTTTTGAGCTAGAGCAGGTCTCAAACCCCAGTCTAGTAGATGGCCAGGAAAGGAAGTTTTTCTTTATAATTTTCCTCTTGATCCCATAAGGTTATTTATTTATTTTCATTGGTATAGGAGTCATTGGCCCTGCTGCCAAAAATATCAGCTGCTCCCCCATCATCAGCTGCAGCAGCCGTACTAATTCTCTTCAGGGGGAAGGCCTCAGACATGTCCAATCACTTACGTCTCTTTATATTCTATATAAGCTAGTTCATAGCAGCAAATTTTCTTAGCTCCTCGATCCATCGCCTTCTTTTCCTGCTCCTGCCTCGTTTGTAATCTCTAGGGACCGATTCTCTTATTCTTAATGTCCGGGGAGTAAGATTTGGAGGGGGAAATTTGAAACCGCAAAACCGGGCATAACGGGGTGCTAATAATCTCCCGATTTATAAATTCTAAGGAAAATCTGAAAATTGGTAATTGGAATATTAGAACTAGTAATGAGATTGGGAAGCTTAAGCAATAGGAGAATAAATTTATGAAATATAATTTGGATCTTTTGGCACTAACTGAAATACGTAGTAAGGGGATTGGTAAAGAAATATTAGACCAATATAAAACAAAACTACATACATGTTGTAACATATTCTTTAACAACTGGTTAACTCATGATTTTATGGATGTATTCAAGGCTGCATTTACTCAATAATTATATATATATAAATATATATATATATATATATATATATATATATATATATATATATATATATATATATATATATACAGTATATATGTGTGTATATAGAGTTGTGGTAGCCTATTGAAAACTTCCAAGTACGATAGTTTCTTGAAATGTCTACAACTTCACCATCCTTGTGAATTAGGGATAGAGGTTTTATGGGAGCCTAAAGGACTATATGGGGGGTCATCAACAGCCATTGTCCCGACCTTCCTGATCCTAACTTGATAAGGGTGCTTGGGAG
>NC_090756.1:85099196-85106696 GCF_036898095.1 Palaemon carinicauda
ATACTGGGTTTTCCGGCATATCCCTGCAACCCAAATCTGCTGTCAGTCGTCCTGAATCCTTCATGCCACTGACATGAGTTGAGGAGGGCCAAGATGTGGTTGTGGGAAGAGCGCACCCCCACAGCCACAATAATCCTTTCTCTGCGCTAGCACACTGCTTCGTTCGCTTTCACCATAATTTCTCATCCTCACCACCAACCAACCAAAGTCCCCCGGTGACAGGATAGGGTGACGATGACAGGTTGAGAATGCGGCTGGAAGTCATCAGCCCGAGTCCTACACATGGGGGGCACTGGAGTGATGGTCGTTGGAGAGATGGCATGAATCAGTTCTATCCCTCGGCAGCTTCCAGTGCGACTGGGCAGCCAGAAATGGAGGCCCCACTGCTCACTCCTGGCAGGGAAAGGTTTAGAAAAGGTAACCTAAACATTGGCTGATTCACTACCACCTGGGTGGATAACTGCATCCACCAAGGCATTCCTTACTGCGGTCGAAATAGAAGAAAAATACCCCTTAACATTGCCTGGAATGTTCGCACACTAATTGGTAGTGATGAAAATGACAGACCACACTGCAGGACAGCTCTTGTCACCCATGCACTGCAGAGATACAACATTGACATAGCTGTCTTAAGTGAAACTCGTCTTTCAGAAGAGGACACCCTAACAGAGGTAGGAGAAGGATACACATTCTTCTGGAAAGGTTATCCAGCAAATGAACGCTGAAACCATGGTGTCGGTTTTGCAGTGAAAACAAAACTGCTAAGTGAAATCCCAGACTCACCAGCTGGCATCTCGGAGAGGTTGATGTCCTGGCAAATCCCACTTGCAAAAGGTCGGTATGCCTCTCTCCTGAGTGCTTACGCTCCTACACTGGACAGTGAAGATGAGACAAAAGACTCTTTCTATGGATTATTAGACTCAGCCATTAACCAAACTCCAAGGGAAAATAAACTGATCCCCTTAGGTGACTTTAATGCCAGAGTGGGAAGGGAACACCACATCTGGGGAGGCGCCATCGGTCATCATGGTGTTGGCAATATGAATAGCAATGGACAACCTAGTCATCACCAACACCCTTTTTCAGCTCAAAAACAAGCACCCAAGGTCAAAACACTGGCACTTGATTGACTATGTCATAATCAAAAAGCGAAACCAGCAAGATGCCGTCCAGACCCGTGCAATGAGAGGGGCCGAGTGCCACACAGACCACAATCTAATACGTGCTAAGCTCAAGCTAACCATCCGTCCTCTTCTTTCTCGCAAACCTCCCTCAAAGAAATTAAACATTCCTGCTCTGAAAGACACCTCTACTCGGAACAACTACCGTCACGGGATAGCAAGAAAGCTGGCTCAGATCCCTAACATTGATCCAAACAACATCGACAATGAGCTTGACTCTGGGTGGACAAAACTGAAAACTATAATTCAGGAAAATGCAGAAGAAACCCTTGGCTTCTCCACACGACGTCATCAAGATTGGTTTGATAACAACGCTGATGGTATACATGACCTAATCACAGCAAAAAATAAAGCGCACATTGCATGGCTCTCACAACCTACTTCTGTAGCCCTCAAAGAAAACTTCCAACATCTAAGATCAAAAGTGCAGAAAATACTCAGAGACATGGAAAATAACTGGTGGAATGACCGTGCAAAAGAAACTCAATCATACGCAGATGGAAATGATCAACATGGTTTCTACAACTCTATTAAGATTTTATATGGCCCAACAAAAAGTAGTATAACTCCCGTTCGCTCTCTAGAAGGGAACCTCCTAAAAAACAAACAGGAGATAATAGATCGCTGGGCACATCATTTCAGTTTGATCCTAATATCCTCAACAACATCCCTGATGTTCCTCACTCAGAAATCCTAGATACCAACCTCACTTTCCCAGAAACTATACAAGCCATCATGGCCATGAAAAACAGAAAAAGCTCAAGCTAATAATGCACTCTTTGCCCACGTTAGAAAATCCCACTATTATTGATCTTGTGCAATAAAATTGGTTCATACAAATAACTTATTAGAAAGAAACATCATAGAGTCCAGTTTCATAAAAGAAACCTTTGAAAACAACTTGAATATTGGACATGGAATGTATAAACTCGACGCCTTTATATGTAGAGAGATTTGTAAGCTATATAAAAAAAACTTTAACCACTTAATGTAGAACTGGATGTAATGTGAATAATTAACGTCTCTGTGAAATGAATATTGACACCTAAGTTACCATTCACTGAAGGGTACAATTATTTCATATATTATGCATAAGTACGTTGGCACTATATAGTGTTATGCTAGATATAAGTACTGATATATACGTAATTGTATATTTATGGTAATAAGGTTATATATATATATATATATATATATATATATATATATATATATATATATATATATATATTTATATATGAATATATATATATATATATATATATATATTATATATATATATATATATATATATATATATATATATATATATATATATATATACATACACAGGTTTTTGTTATATTCTTATAATAATAATAATAATAATAATAACAATAATCATAATAATAATATTAATAATAATAATAATAATAATAAAAATAATAATAATAACAACAACAATAATGATAACAATAATAATAATAATAAAAATAATACTAATAATAATAATAATAATAATAATAATAATAAGAATGATTACTATTGATTTTTTGTTAACCACAGTCTACAGACACCGGTGTTTTATAGTGTCGGGTTTCAGGTTACATCCAGCTTCCTTATGAATCTATCCTTTCCTTACTATATGTCTAGTTTCTTCTTCTTCTTATTATTATTATTATTTTTATTATTATTATTATTATTAGTAGTAGTATTATTATTATTATTGGCTAATATGCTGTTTCCTTCTTATGAAAAAATTTTCAAATCAAAGGAACGCTGACTATTATGCCAAGCTGACACTCGCACGAATCTGTGGCACACATTGGCATGACTCAAATCGTGCCGGTGCGTAAACTAGTCGTAAAATGTTGTGAGATGTAAGCAAACGTTTCAAGCCTGCGTGGCATGTGATGATGAGAATTTTAAAATGTAAAAATTTTGGTCACGAAAAAATTTTGCGACCGGGTCGTGAACTATGCGCAAACTATTCGTGAACTCGTCGTGACCTTGTCGGGACAATGGGGGAGGATGGGTACTAGTGTGTGGCAGAGCGTGCCAGTATCCGCGCGTCGCAGCGGGGCCGTTCCTTTCCACTGACATGGTCATGTGTACTTCATGCATTGATGGCACAAGGAGTTCACGAATAGTTTACGCACTTCAAAAACTGTTTGCGCATGGCACGAGCAGTTCACGAGCAGTTCACGAACAGTTCATGAGCAAATCAAGACTACTGCGTGACAGTGGCACTTGCGTCGGGGTGAGGGTATATATATAGGACTTCCTGGACACAGTTCACCATTCCAGAGATCGCCAGCGAAAAGTAAACATGCCTAGAACATAGCTGACATGAGGAAAAGGAAAGCAGAGAAGGCCAGAAGTCAACAGGCCAGAGGCAGATACCGCTCAGAGAGATAATTCTCCTCATTCGTGTATATCAAGTTTCGATGTGATCCTGGAGACGCCGCAGGATCCAATCGAAAGCCAGAGACAGCCATGCATTGATTACAAGGGTAACAGAAAGCAAAAGAAGCTGGTCCGGATGTCCAAGTAAGAAATCCCTGAATACTGCTGGACAGCAGAGGCTAAGTTAAAGTTGGCCGAGCTTGTAAAGGAGAACCTCCAGCTGTATAAAAAGCAGGAATGATTCAACAAGGCGGCCAAGAACAGCCGGTGGGACCGAGTCGGAGAGCAGCTGGAGCCTCCTGCCGCTAGTGCCTAATGCAAGAAGCATTATGAGAACTTGAGAACCAGGGTGGGGAAGATTATGAAGAAGGGAAAGAAGAGTGGAGCTGGCCAGCCCCAAAGGAGTGCCCATGATGACCAGATCATGGAGACCTGGAGTTCCCTGATACAACACATCGTCCGGGGATAGACAGTCCCCAGTGAGCAGTTTGCTATCCCAGAGTCCGCTGCAGTGACCATCGGCGACAATGACAATGATGAAGTAAGGTTCACAGGTTCCCAGAGCCAAGCATCTGCTAGCAACAGGAAGGGCAAGGGCAAGGGGAAGCAGTCCTGGCCACCAATAACACAGAGAGCCACCATAACCGCCGACACCTGGGTGACCCCGAGCGACCTCAGTAATGTAGTAAAAAAGGTGAGAATCCCAATTTTTACATGCAGATTGTATTCCAGTTTCATTCATTGATTTTGAAATGGCATGTGCAATATGTTGCTTTGAAATGCTGTGCTAAATTGTTTTAATGTTTGTATATTTCAGATCATCTCCAAAGCAGATTCCTTGGTGGCCACCCACTCGTACAACGGCCAACACAAGATCGTACATGATTTTGCATGTCTGCTGGAAGGCCACATGCAGACCATCGCGGAGGACTCCTGGCATGAATTCCAGATAGACTTCCTCAACTTTGTACACCGCTACAGGCAGCGGCGTCAGCTCTTCCAGCAGCCACATCAACAACCACTCATGACCTGGCCAGGCCCACAGCAGCAGCAACCTTTGCAGCCCCCTCAGCAGTAGCAGTTCTGGCATCAACCTCAATCAGCCTCCTTGTAGGCACCGCCAGAGTAGCAGCAGCAGCAGTGTCAGCAGCAACCTCCAGCCAGTCAGCCATCACCTCTAACCTGGATGTCCCCCCAGTCACCACAGTCCTCCTGGCCCCGTACCATGGAGTGGCAACCAGGGATGCCACCTGCACCATCAGCCACCCTTGCCCAGGCTCCTTCACAAACACCTTCGGTGTTATCGCTGTCAGACACCTTCGAGACACCTGTGACACCACTCAGCTTCCTCAACCCTCTACTCCTCCAAGGAAATCAACACACCACCAGTCCATTGGGTATCCCAACGCAGCGGTACCAGAACCAGCGAGGACACTGACTGAGAGATTTTAGAAAGTGAGAGACTTTTGGGAGTCAGAACAATTGAGCACTTCTAAATATTTTTAAATAGTTGGACTCTGATACTTGTACATATTTGTTGTTTGCTGTTTTCATGTAAATAAATTGTTTTCTTATTTCAAAACACTTGTTTTTCTCTTTAATCTTAAAATAAAGTGGAAGAAAAACGGAAAAAAATAAATAAACGAAAAAGAAACCAAGAAATAAAGGGCAAGGAAAAAACAAACGAAAAATAAACGTTTCTTTTATTTCAAAATGGAACAACTATAGATGTAGCTCATGGAGCTGCTACCATTCTTTCTTGCCAAGGGACAGCACCAGCTGGGGACATGTAGTAATGTGACAGGTAGTCTCGCTGATTCTTAGCATCCTTTTGGGTTTGATGGACGTTTAGAGGCAGCAGCCCCTGCAGGTGTCAGTCATTCCTCCATCCACCAGGGATCAGATCATGTGTGTCCAGATCTTCCCGGTCCACTCCTGAAATTGTGTGTGGGTATATGATGAGGATGTGGTTGTGCAGGACACAAGCACATAGGGTGATCAGGTTGATGGTGTCGGGGTGCTGATGCATCGTCGTCAAGAAGCAATGGAACCTTTGACACAAAATTACAAAGGCATTGTCCACGACATGTCGGGCACGAGACAACCTGTAGCTGTATATGCGTTCTCGCAGGACCTGTAACCGATGGGAGAAGGGTTTCATCATCCAGGTTCAGAGAGCAAGGGCGTCATCCCCTACGAAGTGTTAGGGCACTGGCTGGTCATCTTTAAGGAGTGGCTCTGGTTGAGGCACTCCAGTTCTGTTCTCTTCTACAGCATCATGCAGGGAACAGTTACTCCATGTTCCTCCATCCGACACACTACCCTCTGCCCAACACCCACATAGAGGAACTTGTAGGTAGCATCTGCCACAGCCATGAGTATAATGCTGTGGAAGCCCTTGAAGCTGTAGTAGTAAGAGCCAGCATTGGGTAGTTTCTTCATGGCGATGTGCTTGCCGTCCACAGCCCCCAGACAGTTTTGGTAATTCCATCTGGAGCTGAACCTGGCAGCAACTTCCTTTCACTCCTCTTCAGTTTTGGGGCAGTGCAGCACTTCGTCCGATGATGGCTTTAAACACCTCGGCTATGAACTTGCAGATGGTACTTGCTTCAACCCTGAAGCTGTACAGCAGAATTGGATAGGAATTTCCAGAGGGTAACAGCTGGCTTGAGTCCGACGTGAAGCGGTTCCCTCATGAAGATGGACTGCATCTGGAGGCGAGGGGTTAACTTCTCAACCATCTTTTGGAACAGGTCATCTGTGATTCTGAGGTAATTTTTGTAGCCCCTTTGATCTTCCTTGTTGAGCTCAGTCAGTAGACTCATACTGCCCAGATTCGTTCCTTCTGGTCAACCATTCCTTGACCCACACTTTCCTTTGTGTCTTTCTTCGAGGTGAGGTTGCCTTTTCTTGCTGTTCTGCCTCTGCCTGCCTTTTCTGCTTTTCTTCAACAATGGCTAGAGCTGCTACGAGGTAAAAGCATCTTCTCTTCTCTGCAATGATTGTGTCTCTGACATTAAGCATGTTGTCTCTTCCAAAGCCAATCAAAAAATGACCAGGGGTTGGAGAGGCCTTGTTTTTATATGGCGTGGCCAACTCGACTTGACACTGTCCGAATTGCGCAAACTCGTCATGCCAATGCGGGAAGTGCGCAAACTATGTGCAAACTATGCATGAACTCATCGTGTCAGTTTGTGTCAATGTGGACTCTGATGGGCACGTTTTCGTGAACTATTCATGAACTCGTCATGAACTCATCGTGAACTATGCGTGAACTAGCTGTGAACAGTGTGGGAGCCTCCCAGTTCATGCCGCAAAATAGCATGACTTGTCAAAACAAATTCGTGCCCAAATGTCGTGCAAGTGTCAGCCTGGCATAAGCAATTGGCAAGGTTTGTGTCACGAGGAAGATATATCTTATCAAGATAATCTTTAAGTATTAATTTTTTATCATTGAATAGCAAAAAAGTTTCCAAATTTGGTGGCCCTGGTTGAGGAGAAAAATAAGAATTCACTATGAAGAACAAAATTCATTCCATTTCTTGTATAAAATATGATGGGAAGATGATTGAAAGTAATAGAAAACCAAGTATAATAAGAAGAGACTAGGATTCTTTCCAGATATGGCACGACTTTTTAATAATTTACCAAGAAAGATTGTTCAAGATTCAATCTGATCTTTGATTATTTCTTCTTCTTAGTTTAGTTATTATTATTGATGGTAAAATGTTATTGAGGCTTTCTTCCAAAGACTTTTGTGACATGCCACCCCATGAAAATATTCAAGTCTTCTTTTATAGTTTATTATGATACAGATTCCCATTTTCGGATACAAGGGGCAATAAAGATGGGTCCAAATTGAAATAATTCCATAAAGGAAACTTGCACATTTACAAAATGACAAGGAGTTAGTGAGATAAGGACATACCCTTCC
>NC_090756.1:85111696-85129196 GCF_036898095.1 Palaemon carinicauda
TTGTTCTCCTGTATGGTGTTCAGCCGCTGGTTCTCATCTTAATTTGTTGGACAGAAACTTATGGTCTATTAAATTTCTTATTCCTGATCTAGATATTAATCTTTGGCACCGTCGTTCAATTAGTTCATTATGTATGTTGCATAAGATTTTTCATAACTCTGACCATCCTTTACATTCAGATCTCCCTGGGCAATTCTATCCTGTTCATAATACTAGGCAGGCAGGTAATTCTGATAGCCAGGCCTTCTCCATCATGAGACTCAATACTACACAGTATTCTAGAAGTTTTATTCCAGCTGTTACCAAGTTTTGGAATGATCTTCCAAATCGGGTAGTTGAATCAGTATAACTTCAAAAGTTCATTGTTGAACCAAATATTTTCATGTTGACTAGGCTGATATGAGTCTTTTTATAGTATATATATAACATATCTGTTTTTGACGTTGTTCATAGTTTATAAAGGACATATCTGCTTTGGCGTTGTTATTGTTTCGGAATGATTTGTTGTTAAGTTGTTTTCATCATTTATTTATTTCCTTATATCCTTCCCTCACTGGGTTATTTTTCCCTATTGGAGCTCTTGGGCTTATAGCATCTTGCTTTTCTATCTAGGGTTGTAGCTTGGCTAGTAATAATAATAATAATAATAATAATAATATCTATCTATCTATCTATCCATCTATTTATCTATCTATCTATAAATATATATGTATATATATATATATATATATATATATATATATATATATATATATATATATATATATATATATACATATATATAAATATATATATATATATATATATATATATATATATATATATATATTTATATGTATATATATATATATATATATATACATATATATATATATATATATAAATACACACACACCCACATATATATATATATATATATATATATATATATACATATATATAAATATATATATAGACATATATGTATATATATATATATATATATATATATATATATATATATATATATATATATATATATACATATACATAGATACATATAATGTTTATTTATATATATATATATATATATATATATATATATATATATATATATATATATGTATGTATATATGTGTATATATATATGTATATATATATATATATATATATATATATATATATATATATATATATATATATATACATATATATATATTCAAATAAGCCATATATATTTTGATATATTAATGTCTGGATTCTCTTAACGACCTCGGGATCAGAGCCCCAGGCGAAATCTCACAAAGACAAGAGCTTGGCTCCGGCCGGGAATCGAACCCTGGTCGGCAAGCTTGCCGACCAGGGTTCGATTCCCGGCCGGAGCCAAGCTCTTGTCTTTGTGAGATTTCGCCTGGGGCTCTGATCCCGAGGTCGTTAAGAGAATCCAGACATTAATATATCAAAATATATATGGCTTATTTGAATATGAAAAACACGTAAAAATGTGCAAAATTTATCATATATATATATATATATATATATATATATATATATATATATATATATATATATATATATTTAACTATATATTGAACACATGATTTGGGACAACAAGGAAACTTAAAATCGGACCTTGTGCAGGAAGGACAAAATCCACTGAAACGAGAGAGCAAGGAAAGAATTACCTAGGGTTAGTGTTAATGTTTTAAAATAAATAGATGGAGAAGAGATGGGGATGAACGAAATTTGGTGAGCATAGATTTCCATTTTCAATGAAGCAATATTCTTTTTTATAGGTCACAAGTGTCATGGTCAGAGGACTTTAGATTCATATGTCAAAAAGTATAAAGAGAATTCACTTTTCAGTCCATGAACTGAAATAATTCTTATTCCAATTCTTAGTGTTCTATAGTCCAGGAGCCAAGTGGTGTTTTAAAAATTTTGGATAGGGGAACACCGGGGCCACAATATTAATGAGGGTCGTTCATATGAAGCATGGCAACTATCTCAGAAAACATAATTTGTCAACAATGTGAGTCCCTGAATTGAGCCTATTAATGACGGGTGAAGCTACTTCCAGCCGCTGTAGCTCCGAAGTGAATACACTTATGGAAAAGAAATACCACTGAAAACAGAGCTAAGCCTATACTCTTGAAGACATGAATAAAGTAGAAATTTTGTTACGTAATTAACTTATTCAAAAGTAACGTCAAGACTGAGGTAAATATGAAATAAAATAAAAATAAAAAATCTACTGATGTTACAAAGAAGAAAAAAAAAAAACTCATACACTGGAAACCTCCTGTTTTAATAATCTCTAATAATTATGGATATATTATGTAAGTTTTCAAAATTACATCCATAATATTTTATTTCAAAGATCATCCTAATGATGATATATTTTTGGTTCCATCTAAACCTGCCAATTCCAAATTCTTAATTTCATACTCGCTTTAATCTTCGTTGCATGAGTTATCCCAGAAGATCTCTCTCCTCTCTCTCTCTCTCTCTCTCTCTCTCTCTCTCTCTCTCTCTCTCTCTCTCTCTCTCTCTCTCTCTCTCTTGTCTTCTTCTTCTTCTTCTTCTTTCACCGATTATCCAATCAATTAAATCCAAGGAAGTCCCTCACAAGTGGCATTGTTGAAAAAAAAAAAAAAAAAAAACGACATCTCCAGAATTTACTCTTTAGTGGTTTCTCAAAAAGAGCACACCTCCCTTCCGTATTCTTTAATATAAGCTTTTTATAACAGTGGCTTTAACGCCATTCCCAAGAGGAAATAAAGACTCGGAAAGATATAATGTTTCTTAGCCCTTAAATGCGTCGCAGGAAATCTGTCACTAACGTCAGAGTGAGAATTTCATAAGTGATAAGACCAAGGGTGTGATGATGAACCCTCGGGAGATAACACCTTTATAGTTTATCAGGGACCGTGATGACATGAGCCTTTGATATGAAAAAAAAAAAAATCCTTCCTTTGGAATAAGCTATTGCGAATCTGGTTAAGGCAAGTCATTTCAGTTGCCTGAGGACTTTTAACTTTTATGAAAATTATCTCTCTCTCTCTCTCTCTCTCTCTCTCTCTCTCTCTCTCTCTCTCTCTCTCTCTCTCTCTCTCTCTCTCTCTCTCTCTCAAAGTCCTTTTTGAAATATACTCTGCTGGAAAGTCATGTCTCAGAGTACTTTGTCTAATATACTGTGCAGGAAAATTATGTCTCAGAGTACTCTGCTAAATCTAATCTGCAAGGAAATGATGTGGCTTAGTGTTTTGTGATAAATACCCTGCTGAAAACTGATGTCTCAGAGGCCTTTGTTTAGTATACACTTCACGGAAGTGATGTCCGTGAGTACTTTGTGAAATATACTCTGCTGAAAAGTGAGTTCCTAGACTACATTGTGGAATACACTCCGAATTATAGTGATGTGTCAAAGACCTTTATGTAAAATATTCTGCAGGGAAGGGATTTCTCAGAGGACTTTGAGAAATATACTCTGCAGAAAAGTGATGTCTCAGAGGGCTTTATAAAATATAATCTGCAGGGAGGTGATGAATTAAGGTCCCTTTTTAAATATACCTTTGTGAAACTTCATTTCCACTGTTAGGATGTTTCCAGGTTATTTCTTTTAAATATAAACAAAAAACCCTTCTGGTAAATTTTAACTCTCAGATTTCTGATTTGCTATCATCGTGTTCTTGATTGATAACGAAACAAGACAAAATTTTCAGATGCTTCTTTTCACATTTACTGTAATTTAGTTTCAGTGTTAAAACATCTTATACATTACTAATGTAGAATTATCATGAAACCTGGAAAATTAGACAAAAGACCAAAAGGATTTTTAGATAAAATAGATATTCCTGATTAATTCTTTCTTCATTAGATTTGTGAAACTTACATTGCTTTATAGCAGCATTACGAGGTTCTGTGGTTAGGTACCACAGTGGGGGTTTGAACTTGCCCAGCTGACATCTGGTGACATACTATTCTGATGAAATTGGTACTGAAATTAGACACCATTAACCGTTATGGGTTTTTTTCTTACCTACAGAATTAATTAGGATGTGAATCAACCTACATATTCTTATGATACTAGTCCATCACAGATGCTTTCTCATACATCAAAAAACGAAAATCTTGTTTTAGTTCAACAGATATCTTTAAAGAGCATTAAAAAAATAAAAATGGATAAATCTATCATGCATAAGGAGAGAAAGTGGTAGCAATGTAATAATTGCTATTATAAAGTGCCGAATATATTGTCTAAAATATGAGATATCAGTATATGCTTTGTCAAGAGATATATTATATTGATCGGCCGATCTCTGACCTTACCTTCAAAACCTAGGTTTTATTTTTCAATTTTTTTCTGGGAAAGCTTTTTCTTAGACAATAAAATCATAACACATGTGAGACCCTACCCTGCATTGCCAACGTTTGACATTGCAAAGATCACCAAACAATTCTTCTTCTCCCAAGTGGTTACCTCAGTGTAATTGTTCACTGGCTACTTTCCTCTTGGTAAGGGTAGAAGAGACTCTTTAGCTATGGTGAGCAGCTCTTCTAGGAGAAGGATACTCCAAAATGAAACCATGGTTCTCTGTACCATAGCTCTCTAATGTCTTGGGTTGGAGTTTTCTTGCTTGAGGGTACACTTGAGCACAATATTCTATCTTATCTCATTTCCACTTGTTTTGGTTTTTATAGTTTATATAGGATATAATTATTCTAAGGTTACTGTTCTTGAAATATATTATTTTTCCTTGTGTTCTTTCCTCACTGGGCTATTTCCTCTGTTGGATCCCCTGGGCTTATAGCATCCTGCTTTTCCAACTAGGGGTGTAGCTTAGCAAATGCTAAATAATAATAATAATAATAATAATAATAATAATAATAATAAAAATGCAGTAGACCATTGCATTGCATCATAGCAGGCTAGTAAGGTGATTAACGAGCTCCTCTGCCGATATCAATTAAGCTTATAGTTCGATGATCTATGATGGTATACGTCACTCCAAATGAATTCGACAATGCTTTTTGGCTGATGATATTGATTGATCCATCGTTATTGGAATATCTGGTTTAACATTTACTTCAAGTGAGATTGCTTCATAAGGTAATTTATTCGCTTCTCTTTTACACGATATTCTTCCTCAGAAAAGCTTTTGCCTCTAACATGAGAGTTTGGTTGCTGGCAACCGGTGCGTGAAATTCGTTTTACAATGTGGTCATCGACATAATGCTACGATATGCTGGTGGCGTTCACATCAATGTTAATGAGTTTTTGTTGAACATTTCCGAAGCAACATGCAATATTGAACTAATTCTTATCCATTTTTTGTAATAGGTTTGTGATTTTTGTATCAAGGTTTTGCCTTTTTGATTTGACCATTTACATTGTTATCTAATTACACATATTAGTATTCCATCCTTTCACACTGTTTCAAAGAAAATGTTACATTTCCAATGAAGTAAATAATACCTATATACATTTTCCAGACAATTCAAAAGAATCTCTCTAACCATAAGCAACTTTGCTATATAAGGATGGATGGAAATAAGAACCTCTTCAAAATGCAGATAAAACACAGCATCGACTGTCTTTTGTTTTTCACACCACCTCCCTTCTGAAAGCGTTATCTTTCTCAAGTCAACCCACAATACAAAGAAAGCTTTTAGTTTTGCAATCACTCCGTGGCTCTTTCTCTTACACCTCAAATCTTCTTCAAGAAATTCTCTATGTAAGTTAGTTTCCCTTCAATGAAAAATACACAACAAATATCTACTTGTCCGTCACGATTTTATTACGTGTGGCACTATTTTTTTATGCAATTTTACTTCTTTTACATACAGACGGAGAAATATATAAAATGAATGTACTGTAGATGTCTGTAGATATATATATATATATATATATATATATATATATATATATATGTATGTATATATATATATATATATATATATATATATATATATATATATATATATATATATATATATATATATATATATATATATATAATATATCTGGGCATAAAAATATATTTTATTTTGATGATTCTTTAATTCTTTCGTAAAATAAACTGATGATGCCTAATCTGGTTTTATTTGTTCATGAATATTGAATATAGACCCATTTACATATTTCGCTATGAAAAAGGGAAAGAACCTTCTCTACCAGGGCCCCTTCCTTTTGAGTCTCTGCCAAAAAAAAAAAAAAACCTTATTGCATTGTCATTTTCTTCCAAATTGAATGATGTAACATAGCTTGATTCGGAATCCTCCTGGTGCACTTCATGATAGGTGTCTGTTGGGCAAATGAACTCGTTTGTGAATAAGATATATGACCCTTCAAACCACACCTTCTTTTATTCTAGTTAAGTTGTTGTTATATCTCCATTGAAATGTTTTCCATTCATTGTTGATAACCTGTAACACAGTTGTAGAGTCTGTGTGATAAGTTGGACTATAGGGGATCAGATACCATCACATTTTACCAGAGAACCTTTCATTTCCGAAAATCAGCACGCAAATTAGCATACGTACTTCTTGATAATTATTCTTTTAATAAAAACTGTTAGTCACATAAAACTTTAACATGGCTGCCATTTTTCTAGATGGATGCCTTTGATTATACAGAAATATTGTATTTTACAATAAAAGTGTAAAGACTTCTCCTATTTGAAAGATCTTAGTGTCGAATCATGCATTTTTAATCAAATGAAATTTCCATTTGGAACCATCGACTTACTAGCTTTCTCCTACAAAAGACATTGGATGTTAATGCATAGCTAGATTTTCATATTGAAATGACGGCACTGAACTCTATTTAAACTACTCCAAGACTATGGTTTGACAGGGGCTCTCGTGGAGGAAAGGTAAGCACCTCTTGGGACATCACATTATTTTCTGACTGCTTGAAGCATCACTAGGACATGACAGATAGCCCAGATAACAGTGTTCAGCACATATATGCTTCTGAAGGCCGTCCACACGGACTACTCAAAAGAGACGAATGAACAACTGAAAAGGGTGCCTGGATATCAAAGCTAGGTGTTAGCATCACATATTCTAAAGTCCTTAATCTCATTTCAGGTATATTGCACCAAGGTCTATAGAGTACCAGGTCAACCCACGCGCAGGTAAATTGGGGGTGAGTAGGGATTAGAGGGGTAAACGTTAAAGGAGGGTAAGTTTTGTGACGTCAGTAAGCACCACTGGCCGGCGAAAGAACACCTTTCAGTCAGAACTTATTTTGCAAAAGTTCATTATTCTTTTTTATCCAGTTAAAAATAACATTACTATTTCAGAAAATATAATATTTCAAGATATTTTGATGACTGGATTGAATGACAAAATACTTCTTATGAGAAAGTGGTTTTGAAAAAGACACACATCAGGAAAGAAAAAAATATTAAAATTCTTCATATCAGCCAGTAAATATACAAATAAGCAACGTGCATGCATACATGAAAAATTTATTTTACACTAATTATTTACTAAAAACTACATTTAGAAAAATCTATACAAATATGGTTGCACAAATAAACTTAAACTTCAAAATTCCTGATTATTACACTTTACAACATTTTAACATTATTCATAATTTTTCTATTTGATATTCTTATTCTAAAGAATGTCCGACAACGAACGAAATAAGTAACTAAATCTAGTGGCAATCCCATTACATTTGCAATTTCTGCTGCTAAAATTTGTACTGTTCCTTTACCAGGTTTTAAACCTTTTCTCCATGATAACATTTGAAATTTTTTTCCATATTCTTGATTTGATCAGAAAATTCTTTTGATGGCTTCACTAGTTTATTATCTGCTCTGCTAATTATACTCGTCCATGAATTGTCTCCCATTGATACATATGACCCAAGATTTGGGTTTTTAGGAAACCAGAAAAATACTCTAGACCCCCTTTCGCTATTGCATCCTCCAGCTGTTTGTTAACAACTTCCCCTCCACTTTCTGTAACATCATTATCTTTTTCTTCACCGTCACATTCATCTGGCAAACAAAATATCGCGGAGAGACTTAGCTCATGTTGTAGCGATTCATCGTCTTTATCTTGAGAGGAAGTTTCCTTACTAAGAAAAGAGAAGGTTCCAGCTGTAAAGTTATATACTTTTCTTTAGGTTTCTGTATTACATTTCGACCCCATCTCTAACAATTTGGGCAAAGATTCGCATGAAATTGTCTCTTCTTTTTGGAATGGGTAAAGACTTCTACTTCCAATTACCTTTATTGATTTTACTGTCTGTGTCACGCATTTGATAATTTTATACTGATTTCCTAAGTCCAACCCATAGGCATTTTTGGAGTCACACGGAACTTGCTTCTTTGATACTGATAGACATAACAAAAGTAGCATTCACTTTTATCATTTACAATATCTACTCCACTTCAAAACAAAAGATATATAAATGCATTGCCATATATTTGTCAAAACTAGTAATTGGATCGAGTGTTAGTGCATTTATTAAAAAATTACCGATATGTTGTTAGTTTTCATATCTATAATCTAATACATATCGTTTACTAACAATGTATTTAACTTTTGAACCTTACCTAGTGATCGAGGTAATAATGTTGAAATTGATCCTTCCTTTAATCATAGTTGGTTTTTTGGCATTGGCTCTCCAAGCCATTCATATTTCAGGTTTCTTTCAAATGCATCAGGTTCAAAATGTAAACTACACATGATTGCATTATCAGGGTTGAAAGGGTCCTTCCTTTTACATGAATTTATCCACAGCTTTCTATTTTCCACGTGCTTGGGAAAACTGTGAAGAGTTACTTCTTCATCTCTTTTATCTTTATTAGAAGAACACCCATATACAGCACGGTAACGAGGTATTTTAACCAGTAGTAATTAATTCAAGCACTCTGCAAATGGGACTCAACAAATAGTTAGTTGGGAAGCGGAAGAGCTTCACGCTGAATAGTAGCACCAGATTCCTTGTAAACTAACTGTAGATACTAGGAAACAAAGGCTGGTAAATCAGAGCATGGTATGGTGTGACGTCATTAATCTCCGCATGGGTGGTCTGCGCAGTAGATGACAAATTTTGGGTCGCTGATGGGTAGACCTTGTATTCTATAGACCTTGTATTGCACTGTCAAAGTAACTGATGCCTCTTTTGTTATAGAGACTTAATGACCTTTGAACAGAGTTCTAGAGTTTAATCTTTGTTGTACACACATGGAGCTAACAGATATCAGCAGTGGATATCAACAAAGCTCAACGCTGTCATCAAGGCAGATTGGGGTGATCGGCAACCGTGAAGACCCATCACCACTGAAACAATGGATGATTTCTGGCCCTGAAGTCAGCCACCTTTTTGTACAGTTGGAGGTAGCAATTGGGGCCAAAGAAGATAAAGAACACACCAGCTAACAGGAGGAGACAGAACGAGCCCAAAAAGGGTTCCTTGAGGGAGTACTAAATGTTCCAGAAGCCATGCAAGCTATGGGAAATCCTTTCCATGAAGGAATTGGGGACCTGCTTTCACCTGATGCAAAGGATATTGCTCACCAAGCTGAAACTGAGTTGATCGGCACACACCTTGAAGATATTTTTAGGGTGAGTTTATGAAAGGAGTGGAAGGGAAAGAAAATCCCACCTTTTATATACTAATCAAGAAGAACAGGGTTAATTTTTTTTAAAGTAACCAGTGTCTGTTGACTCTTAGAAGAATGAAGTACGGAAGGATGATTATCACCTGTTTACTATGCTGTTCATACCAAGGCAGAGCAGACAAGGAAGTTTAAAGGAGTCCGTCAGGGATGATTGAAAGCTCTAAACTTGTCTGAAATCCCACCCGACTTCTATTCTTGAGAAAACAAGTTATAATCTCTGAGGCAGAGCCAGACACAAACATCATCATCATTGATGGGGCATCATCGTTTAACACACTATCCCAATGGAGTTCTAAAACGTTCAAAGTGCACATAATGCTTGTTGTCCTTCCTGTAATACAAGAATACTTTGCCAAATACTGGAGAATTTAAACTGTGTTTGATGCCCACCGGCCATCTAGTCAGAAAGCTGAAACTAGTTCAAAATGAGCGAACGTGACGTTACAAAGAAGAGCAAAATTTCCTAAAACTGGCAAATCTTCCAGAGAGAATATGATAACAAAGCTAAGCTGCTAAAATTTCTGGTTGATGAGATTACAGGTTTTAGCACGCCGAATGTAGTCATTGTGACCCAAAAAGTCATTTTTTGTCAGTGACTTCCCTATCAATGTGACTGGAGTTGTACCAAGCATTCATGAAAAAGCTGACATGCGGATCTTTGTACATGCCAGGTAGAGAAGGAGAACTTGAAAGGGGAAAATGGTGAGAAACGAAAATAACTTAAGAGAGTTATAGGAGTGAAAAAAGGGATATATAGATAAAGATAAAAAAGAATGGAGAGGGAATGGAAGAATAAATCAAAGTTATTATAACGCCAGTAGTAATGGCAATGAAAGAATTCATGGGAGAAGATGCATTTGGAAGAGATTTCTCTGATTTTGATAATGGGTTTTAAGTGGAAGAAACGAATAAGGAAAGTGAGAATGGAGAAGGAAGTTTTAATAATAGTTAAGAAGTTAAAACGATTAAGAAACTTTAAAGGAAGGTTGAGAGGAAAGGTAGAGTGACGTGAAGAACGAATGGAAAATGGCTCAGGATGAGAGGGAGGATTATAATAAATAGATGGAATGGGTGAATAAGAAAAAGGTTAAGATGAATATAATCAAAGACAAGAAAATTAATGTATAGTTAGATTAATTTTATTCAAATATGAAAGAAAGAAAAAGAAAAAATTTTGGAAATGGGGACTATGGCAAGAGCGGATTAGAACTGTATAAGACAGTGTATATGAGAGAAGATCTAAGTGTGAAAAATATAATAAATATAGTAATAGAGATATAACCCAGTGTGAATACAGTAATGTAAAACATATAGTAGTAGGGATGTATATGACTTTCTCTATGAGTCTGACAAGTATTGCCAGGCTTAGTATGCTGACAGATTGGGCTCGGAAACTAATTGATCATTTCAAAGGACATTTCTTAAATATGTATGAGGTAGTAATGAGTGAAGGGAATTCTAGGATGAAAGTGTGATAGAATAATTAAACATTGTTATGTCTCCATTCACGCAAAATCAATACCAATTGAAATACACGAATGCACAAACTGCTATAAATCAGACACCCACTGTTATTTGTGAGAAACAGGAGCTGCCAACGTGCGTACACTAAGATGTCTCTAATAGTATGCATAAACACCAAGGGGCTAGCCAGACCAAATTGATTCTGACTGTTAAAATGCTAATGGGCCAACGAGGAATGAGCAGCAATTTTCCCATAATGTAACTACCAACAACCAACGAGTAGTTATAGGTGCAAATGAGCGATCCTAACAACTTCAATTTTGAGTGTCAAAAATAGGTGGGATGTCGAGGATTGACTTGCAAGTGTTCTATTGGTGCTCGAGTGAGGCTACTCCTTCTTGGATGCAGGTTGGTATCAACACTTGATTCACAACTGACATTGGTTGGCAAGGATTGAGTCTCAACAACTAAACTTTGTTGTAAATCCAAAGTATCTATTAGTAGATTGAATGGGATTGATGATTTATGGGGGACTCTGTGTATGACCAATTATGGGGTAGAATGTCTGCATCGCAACTGATCCTGATGTCGCATCGACACATAGTGGCCAACCTAAACCTCAAACACAAAATTTCCACGTAGTCAAATGATGATTGGAGCTTTCCAACATGAAGATTCTGGATGATAGTGTCTCTCGTACACTGATTCATTCAACACAAATTCTCCAGGATGATTTCCATTGGTTGATCCCTTTCTGATTTCCCTTAGGTGTAGAGCATGTAGAGTGGTACGCAATTTCCGTCCCATAAGAGCTTTAGCTGGAAATAAATTGTTGATTCTGTGATTGTGTATTGCCCTATGGTTAAAAAAAAAGTGCACGCCTGAATGTGTTCACAAACTGTTCAGCAAGACCGTTGGACTGAGGGTGATACAGTGTTGAACGTATATGCTGCATGCATAGGAACTTACAAAACGTTTCAAATAAGTCCAAAATGAATTGTGTCCCATTGTCCGAGACAATGGTCTCAGGTAACCCATGCTTGGTGAAAAGTCGTTTGAGTGTTAATATTGTTGAAATGGTATCAGTCTTGTTCATCAAAAACACCTATGGTCACTTGGAAAATGCATCTACAATAACGAGATAACTTTGGCCATTGATAGGTCCAGTATAGTCTATGTGAATTCGAGACCTCGGATGCTGTGGTGTTGGCCATAAGGAAACAATATGTAATGGGTATTTTGCTACATCAGCACAGCGATGGCATTACTTGAGAGTTTTCTCAATGTGATTGTCCATGTAAGGCCAATAAACAATGCTGCGAGCCATAGACTTCATACGATTGATACCAGGATGTGCTGAATGCAATTCTTTGAGCACAGCTGGTCTGAGGATATTTGGAATGATAACACAATCACCAAACATCAAACAATTATTAATGATTGAGAGAGAGGGACTGGGCTGCTTCAACTGCTATAAATCGCCATGAAGTGTGGATGGCTAATTTGTCTTCAGATAGGGCATGGCATTTTACAGAAGATCATCTTCCTGGGTTGCTTGTTGGACTGCAGATGCTGTGGCAAGGATCTGACGAATGCAATCTGAGAGGAGTCTTTGAATATCATGTTCGACTGAAATTGGGGCTATGACAACTTCTTCATCTTCCACTTTTTGAGAATTGATGAGGCGAGATATGGCATCGGCCTGACAGAAATCAGTTGTCTTTGTATACTGGATGGGAAAATTGTAACCAAGCAAAATTGTAACACAGTGTTGCAGATGACTAGCAGTGCAAACTGGGATGCGTTTCTTAGAGCCAAAAATGGATAGTAACGGCATGTGATTAGTCAGCAAAGTAAAGTGTCGACCATATAGCATCTTGTGAAACTTTTTTACTGTAAACACTAGAGCTAATCCCTTCTTTTTAATTTGGCTGTATTTCGACTCAGCTGGTGTCATAGATCGTGACACATACATAATGTCATTTTATGCACAATTGTTGAATACGTGTGAAATAGCTGCACCAATACCATAGCTAGATGCATCAGCAGTGACAGTTATTGGCTGCTTTGAATTAAAATGTGTTTATAAGAAGATTGTACTGAGCATACTCTTGATAGACTCAAGTGCTTCTTGACACTGCATAGTTCTGGACCAGCGGTAATCCTTTGTCAACATTAGTTTTAGTGGGGCCTTAGCTGTATGCAGAGCTGGTAAAAAGTGTCTCACGAATGATCGCAACTCGCCAACATCATTTGGAGGTGGCATGAACTGAATTGTGGCTATATTTTCAGGGTCTGATCTCCTCCCTGCTTTGTCAAATATAAATCCAAGATACTTAATAGATTCAAGGAAAAATTTACCTTTTTCAGCACGAAGATGGAAACCAAATTGTTCAATGGGATCCAATAAGATGTTGAGCCTGTGGGAATGTTCTTCTGGTGTATGTCCAATGAAAACCATATCATGTAAGTATGCCGCTGTGCCTCCGACACCATTGAGCCTCATGTCCATGGACTGTTGAAAAATGGTGAGTCCTAACTTCACTTAAAATGGCAGTCGATTATATCGAAATAGACTACAGTGCGTGTTGATGGTCAAAAACTCTCTGGATGATGGTTCCTCTTCAATTTGAAAATACTCTTCAGTGAGATCCAATTTTGCAAGACATGTACCAACATTGAGCATGGTAAAGAGATCCTTGGATATTGGAAGAGGATATTGATAATCCTTGAGAGAATCGTTGAGGCCGGTATAATAATCGACACACACATGGTTGGGTGTAGCCCATTATGAATAGCTGACTGGAGTTAAAATGCCAGTGGCTTCCAACCGTTTGAGTTCTTAGTCCACTTGTTTAAGGCTGTAAATGGGACTGGTTTTATGAGGTGGAAAACTGGCCTAAATCCTGAATTTAGTGTTAACTTTGCCGGAGTCTTCGTACAGAGGCCAATGCCACTGCTGAATGCCGATTTGTGAGTCTCTTGAAGCTTCTGTGCAAGAATTCTGGCAATGTTGGATGAAGGAGACTTTTTCGTGCTTATGGAATTGCACACAGAATTTAAAGGAACATCCAAAAGTCCAAGCTTTGATATGATGTCAAAACCCAGAAGATTCAAAGTGCCGTTTGTGACATAACACGTACCATGTGTGATGAGGATGTTGAACTTGAACGAGCAAGACAATTCACCTTTGAAGCGGACTTGATCACCAGAAGCACTGGTAGCTATGTGTTCTGTTGTTTGGAGTTGTGGTAGACCAATGAGGTCCTCGGAGTTCAATGATAAAACTGAGGCAGTGTTAACCTGCATTCGTGAGGCAAAGTCATTGATGAAGACAGTAATGCACTTACGGTTGGAAATGGAATCCACTGCAAAATTAGCAACCCAACTGTTGAAATAGCTCACTGAATCATGTTCCTGGAAGTTTTTAGCTCTACAAAATCCAGTTTTATGACCAAATTGGTTGCATTTCTCACATTTGGTGCACTAAATGGCCAAAACCGGACAAAGTGCCATTCACCACAGTTCCAACAAGCTCTGGGTGGTTTGCGACTGTAAGTTGGTCCATGTAGCATGACGCATGACTGTGGTCTGCTAAATGAATTTCTCTGATAGGGTGGAGTGTTGTTCGTATGGGCCCGATGAACTGATTAACAATATTGGGGCCAATTGATTACCTTTCTGAATCATAGCAGTGTCATGTTTGAGATTAAGGAAGCAATGATAGTCTGTGGTGACTTGTTGAAGTGTAATACTTGGATCTTGTTCAATTTTGGCTAGTATGCGTGTATGGGTGACTCTGTTGATTGGTGAACGCAAGCCACTAACAAAAATTGAGAACATTAATTGATCATTTGTTAATGAGGCTAGCTTGAACCGTTCACAATTATTGTTTACAAGCCCTGCATACGTGACAAATGCATCTCCTTCCAACTTAGTGAGGTTCAAGCATTGGAATCTGATGTTGAATTTCTTCGGGAATTCAAACCATTTCATCGATAGTGTAGTGGTATGGCGTCTTTGGAAGAATAAAGTTGTAAAGTTTGTAATGTTCAATGGCCCCAGTTTGTGTAGCAATGTTCGTGCTTTCCAAAAATCTTCCTGTGATGCGAATTCCACTCGAAAAAATTCTTAAAAGCACCTGGACCACGCCTCAGATGTAAAACAAACTGCAGGGTCGAAATGGAACTCGGTGATTGTGCTGGCAATTACTTCGATTGTTGGGGGTGATGTTCTGCGAGCTGGGAAGCTCAGTAGATGATGTAGAAAGTACCTGGACAAATAACTTCATAAGTTTGAGTTTTTTTTTTTTTTTTTTTTTTGCATTAATATGAGAATATCTTCCGGAGACATGGTTCAATAAGTTCTTCGTTGTCAGATGTTATTTCTCTGTTCACGCACAATCAATACTAATTAAAATACACGAATGCACAAACAGCTATGAATCTGACAACCACTGTTATTGGTAAAACACCCGACCTAAGATGTCTCCAATAGTATGCATAAAGGCCCGGGGGCCAGCTAGACCAAATCGATTTTGACTGTTAAAAAGCAAATGGGCCAATGAGGAATGAGCAGTAGTTTTCCCACAATAACACAACCAACAATCAATGAGTAATTAATGGTGCTAATGAGCGACCCTAACAAACACGTATATCATATGAAAGGAAGTGTTAAGAACAGGTGTAGACATAAGTCTGCTGAGGCACAACGGAGTGTGAATGAATCTTTATCTGTAATTGTATGCAGTTTAGAAACCTTTGCAATGATAATGAATGAATGGTTAAGAGTAAGGAACTGATGAAGTTTTATATTAACTATGCTTGAGAATGTGTATGAGTTTGTTCATTTGAAATCGAAGAAATAAAATGAGGACAAGAGGAATAATGACATTGGACGATAATTATAAAGATAGTAGAGGTTTATCAGTTGGATAGGTGTATGGAAGAAAATAAAACTATTTTGTAATAACTGGAATGGAGGAAAGGGTGTCAGAATTAGGTGATTTAGAGAGGTTGTTTTTAAGAGGGCCAGTGAGAATCGCTAGTTGTTCAAAAGATAAGAGAGTTAGGGCATGTAATGGATTAATATCTATTAGGGCGAATTGAGTGTTTAGTTTGGTAAATTACCAATTGGAAGACGGAAGTGCAATTGCTAAGCAGGGTAGGTTAAGTAGTTATAACCATAAAGAGAAGCTTCATTCGCTTTTGCAGAAAAGGATATAAGAAGAATCAATGAAGATGTGCATTAGGTGAATGTTTCTGGTGTTGTGAAATAGAGCATTTTATTAGCAAGCGTATGAATGAGAAAGTAGTTAATGGATGTCGGCGTAATTGTTCAGGTGTGAATTGAGGCATTATTATTATTATTATTATTATTATTATTATTATTATTATTATTATTATTATTATTATTATTATTATTATTATTATCATTATTATTATTATTATTTCTATTATTATTATTATTATTACTTGCTATGCTACAACCCTAGTTGGAAAAGCAGGATGCTAAAAGCCCAAGGGCCCCAACAGGGAAAAATGCCCAGTGAGGAAAGGAAAAGAGGAAAATAAAATATTTTAAGAAGAGTATCAGCATTAAAATAAATATCTTCTATATAAACAATAAAAAAAATTGACAAAATATGAGGAAGAGAATTAAGAAAGAATAGTGTGCTCAAGTGTACCCTCAAGCAAGAGAGCTCTAACCCAAAACAGTGGAAGCCCATGGCACAGAGGCTATGGCACCCAAGACTAGAGAACAATGGTTTGATTTTAGAGTGTCCTTCTCCTAGAAAAGCTGCTTACCATAGCTAAAGAGTCACTTCTATACTTACCAAGAGGGAAATAGCCACTGAACAAATACAGTACAATAACCCCTTAAGAAAAGAAAAATTGTTTGGTAATCTATATTGTCAGGTATATGAGGACAGAGAAGGATATTTAAAGAATAGGCCAGACCATTCAGTGTGTGTGTGTGTAGGCAAAGATGTGACAGGTGCAACGGGACAAATGTATTGGTCATGTTACAAGTGTATATAAGAGGAAGTGATTAAGTAACCCAGGTTGGGAATCTAATTAGAAAGAAGGTTATGCTAGTTTAATCCTACTGTATATATGGAGTCCAAGTGATACACATTCGTAAAAAGGTTATTATTATTATTATTATTATTATTATTATTATTATTATTATTATTATTATTATTATTATTATAAATATTATTACTATTATTATTATTATCATTATTATTATTATTATTATTCTTTTTATTATTATTATTACTAATATTATTATTATTATTATTATTATTATTATTATTATTATATATATATATATATATATATATATATATATATATATATATATATATATATATATATATATAGAGTATATATATATAAATATATATA
>NC_090756.1:85134196-85139196 GCF_036898095.1 Palaemon carinicauda
TCCGACGTGACCTCCTACCTGCCCAAAGCGAAGGTTTTCTCCGCGCTCGACCTCCTGAAGGAGTATTATCAGGTGCTTATGAACCCAGAAGACATCCCCAACACCGCCATCACCACTCCCTTTGGTACCTACAACTTCAATTACTCCTATTTTGGCCTTCATAAGGCTGGGGCCACTTTTCAACTTCTCGTGGAAGTCATCTTACCAGAACTTCCATTCTGTGTATGTTATGTGGACGACACACTTATGTTCTCTTACTCAAAAGAGGAACACTTCCGTCAACTGCGTATCGTGATCGACCGCCTACAACAAAACAGCCTTGTAGTCCGGTACGACAAGTGTACATTTGACACCCTCCCTGAGAAGGTAGCAGCCATTCACAACTTCCCCACGCCCTCGACCGTCAAAGCACTGAAAGAATTCTTGGGCATGATCAACTATTATTACCGTTTTCTGCAAGCCATTGCCACCCCTCTTGCTTTCCTCTACACCTCCCTCAAAGACAAGTCAAAAGACCTGAATTGGGGTCCCCTTCATGAAGCGGCCTTCTGCAACGCAAAGAAAGACCTTTTAACCGCTGCTTCTCTCACTTTTCCCGTCCCACATGCCCCTCTCCTTCTCTCCACCGAAGCCAGCAACATCACTATTGGTGCAGTACTTGAACAGGTGGTCATCGGCTCGCCCCGCCCATTGGCCTTCTTCAGCAGAAAACTTTCCAAGGCAGAATCGGGCTACTCTACCTTCGATTGCGAATTGCTGGCGGTGCACTTGGCTGACCGTCACTTTCGCCATTTCTTAGAAGGTACACCCTTCGTCATTCGCACAGACCACATGCCTCTGGTGCACGCCTTCACTCTACAGTTTGATGCCTGGTTCGCCCATCAACGCTGACATCTCTCTGCCGTGGCTGAATAAAATTGCACCCTTCAACACGTCCCTGGGAAAACGAATCCCATTGCCGATGACCTGTCAAGAAACACGTTGGCCGCTGTTCATCTGGGATTGGATTATAATCCCTTGGCTGACGCCCAACGACAGGATCCAGAGTATCAAGCATTTAGGACATCCTGCACATCCGTCTGTTGGGAAGACGTCCCCTTCGATGACTCCAACACCCCCCTCTGTGACGTCATTAATGGTACACTGTGACTGTGGATTCTTGCTCCCATGCGCCGATAGGTGTTTGATTTTATTCATGGCCTTTCACATCCCTCCTGCCGTTCTACTGCACAGCTGCTGAAGACGAAATACATTTTGCATGGCATTACTAAGGATGGTAAGGATATGGTCCGTGCCTGTACTTCTTACCAAACTTCCAGAGTACATCCACACACGGATTCAGGTGTGGGCACCTTTCTTCAACGTCAGCGTCATTTCGCCTACATTCACGTTGACGTTGTAGGCCCCCTACCTAAATCACAAGGATATCATTTCATGTTTACTTTCATCGACCGCTCTACTAGTTGGCCTGAAGCCCTTCCCATGGGAACTGCAACGTCCGCCTCAAGTACATCTGCCTTACTCTCAGGATGAATAGCAAGATTTGGTATCCCTGAGCATATTACTTCTGACAGAGGTACCACTTTCACCTCTAAAATTTGGACATCATTAGCGAATCTCCTGGGCATCACCCAACATCAGACAACTGCCTACAACCCTGCTGCCAATGGAATGGTTGAAGATTTTCATCACACCCCCAAAGAAGCTTTGATGTCCCGCTGCAAGGACTCCAACTGGTTTACTCAGCTTCCCTGGCTTCTCCTGAGATTAAGACCACTCCTAAAGATTCCCTGGACGTCTCGGCAGCTGAAATGGTGTATGGAGACCCTTTGGTCGTCCCTGCCGAATTTCTCCCTTCTACAACCTCTTCCAACGATATGCAGCGCATATGTCATGTCGTGGGAAAATTTACTCCATGCCGCCAGACTTACAAGCCCCAGCGAGACATCACATACCGACAGACTTGCACTCTGCAACTCACATGTTTCTATACAACGACATTAGGAAGCCACTGGTAACAACCCCCTTACACAGGCCCTTTCCTTGTGATCCGATGCAACCCGAAAGTATTCCTACTAAATATTCGTGGCAAATAAACAGAGTCTCCATTGATAGTCTAAAACCTGTTTATCTCCTGCCAGATGACCCACCTATAGTTTGCCTCTCTAGATCAGGGCGCCATTTTAACATGTACAGTATGTAACTTTTAGGGGGGGAGCCACGTGCCACTTGTGTGTCACACAATCGTACATAGTAACGACATTTCTCTTTTTTGTATATATTATCCTCTGTATCTTCGCTCGCCCCTCGGTCTGACAACAACTTGTATTAACATATCTGCCTATTTCATTGATAACTGTTAACAGAACCGGTTGCCGTTTCGACAAGAAATAGCATGTTTGTATTTTGTGACTTTCTTGCTGGTGTAAAGGTTTCAATTTACCCCCAGTTTCAAATTACCCCCCCGGTAACTTGAAACCGGTTTCAGATTACAGATTACCGGGGGGTAGTTTGAAACCGGTTTCAAGTTACCCCCTCATCAGAATGATGAATAATTCGTGTGACATCGCAAATATGTATCATACATTTATTGCTGGCTTCGCAGCAGTAGGAAAAGTAGTTTAATTTTGTATTTAAGACCAAAAATATTGTATTAGTGAATTATATGACACGTTGAAAGTCACAGACTGTAATTTTTGTGATAAAGGCGAGGTAAAATTTTATTTTATTTCAGTGTTCGTGTGATTGTTGATATTTTCGTATTTAAGACCTAAACGTGTCATATAATTAACTAATACACGATATTTGAAGTTACAGACTGTCATTTAAGGTTTAGTGATAACTGTGAGGTAAAACTTCATTTTATATCAGTGTGCGGCGTGATTGTCAAGATTTTTTTTTCTCCTTTTTTTTGTTATCTCCAATAGATTCCATTCATGTGCTTTAGGTGCATGAGCTTCGGGCGCCAATATGCATGGGAGAGAATTGACACAAAAAACATCAGAATAAATGGTGTTGATTATTTTATTATTTATACAAATGCAATATATATATATATATATAATATACTCACACATCTTTTGAACAAGGGCAGCCAACGCGCAGCTTAAGGTGTCAATCACCAAAACTCATTTGTGGCGGTGCCGATTCTCCTTAATCCCAATGCTTTCGCTTCACTAAGACAAAGGGAAGGAAAATGACAAATTAGGAGATATGACATACACGTTGCCACTGGGTCAGTTCACTGAAGACCTTTAGTCAAATCCTATTAAATGCGATGAAGATTAGCTTCCCTCATTCACTGTCTTGCACAATAGGCTTCCGTAAAAAACCATGGTAAGCTCTCAGCGTCGTGTTTTTCGCCCAGAAGAAAGAAAAATGGTATACAATGTCTATCAGTTTTTTTTAAATTGGAAATGATAATGAAATTGTTAAATTTGGAATTGACCAAACAATCAAACGTGTCAGAGATGCACCCAACATATCAAAAACGACTTTGTTTCAGATTTGCAAGGAAAATTGGGTCAAAGGTATTTAGCATACTGATAACCTTATAAAGGAAAACATGAATATGGTCTGAATTAAACTAATTCGTTGAATCTTTTGTGGTAGTACTAACTTCATCTGACGAAGTCATCATAACCACGTTTGCTAACACAACCTTTGTTGTAGAAAAATTTTTTTCGATTAATAAAATAAATTCTAAAACAATAAAATCACCTATGTAAATATACCATAATTAAACATAGTTAATTAAATCCATTGTAAAGAATCCTGTCTTTTAATAATCAATCAGAATTGAGAACTGAATTAATTTGATATCAAAATTAAGATTATTTCTGTTAGTATGATGATCGTTTTATAACAATTTTTGCTCTTTGTTATATTTAAGAGTTTCGATTTGTCACCACGTGGTTGCAAACAAAAGGAGCGAAGGAAACAATTTGGAGAGAGTATCAAATTAAAAGATTATATTCTTAGGACCGTTCAAATCCGGGTGAATGACTAATTAGCAAACCCCTTTTCCTCCTTTTCTTGGCTCGCCCATAGGTTAAAGCGGTCAAGCCAGGTGTGCCTTCAAAATGACCCAAGAGAATTGGCAATGCCGCTATTGGGCTCCGAGTTTGCTTATAAAATGGTTTGACTATACCCATAGATGCAATATAACAATAGAACTCCTTGTGTCCATATATCTTTTTGTTTATTCATATATTCTGTCAGTGATAATGCATAGTAACTTCGTAGTAATTGGATGTTATGCACGTGAAAAATAAAAGCCCAAATATAAATTACCAACATTCATGTTGTCGTGCAGACAGAATTAACGTTGTGTAAGCTGCTGTTAGCTCGATTCAATTTAAACCAGAGTACTTTAAAGATGGCATGAAGTCTCTATTTCTAGGTATTGCTGTTTTGTCATTTGATGAAATGAGTAATAAGAAAGAATGGAGCTATGACCAAGGGTCAGAAGTCTTATATTAACCGCATGGAAATGTACAGGTGACCATGCTGCGAGGTCTTTTTTTATATGATACATTTCAGGTAAAATTCTAGAAAATTTTATCACTCAGTTTTTCAATAATTTTCCATTTCGAGATCAACAACAGGGGAAAAAAAATCCATACACGAATCCATCACTTACTACTCTGGAAGATGGTTTAAATAGTATTTGATTTAGCCCATGATAACAAATAGCTGCCTGCCTTTAGGCTAAAATCAGTAACAACAGTTGTGAGATTAACACAAGTTGTGTTCAATGTCATCCATAGAGGGCTATAAAGTGTAACGACTTTACCGTAGTCCAGGTGTTTTCTTATACAAACAACCAATGTAAGTACAGTAGCAGCAAACAGCATGTACTGTATCTTGTTTTATTAAAACTGTTATAATTGCTTACAATCTTGCTTTATTAAAAGTGTCAATTATTTACAGATATCATGAATGATATAGTATTTACAACATACATACCAATATATATATATATATATATACGCACACAT
>NC_090756.1:85141696-85154196 GCF_036898095.1 Palaemon carinicauda
TACATATATGTATATATATGTATATGTATATACATGTATATATATATATATATATATATGTAGATATATATACATGTATATATATATATATATATATACACATATATATATATTTTTATATATACATATATGTATATATCTATATATATATATATATATATATACATATATATATATATATATATATTTTTTTATATACATATATGTATATATCTATCTATCTATATATATATATATATATATATATAATGTGCGTGATCCCTATAGAAAGAGATTAGGGAATCAACATAAACACTAAAAGTGTATTGCTATGTAACATTTTCCGAGGAAGATAATGCAAGTGGTCCTGGCTCTCTAAGGGAGCTATTTAGGCAAATTCCCACACTCTCCTAAGACTTCAGATATAGGCCTATCCAAATCTACACAGAAACTAAAAGTGTATGATTGTGTAAAATCATCCGAGGAATTCCATGGAAGTGGACCGAATTTTTTAAGTACCCCCCTTAAGGTAGTAGGTTGGCCAGGGCACCAGCCACCTGTTGAGATACTACCGCTAGAGAGTTATGAGGTACTTTGGTTGGCAAGACAGTACTACATTGGATCCTTCTCTCTGGTTACGGTTCTTTCCCTTTGCCTACACAGACACCGAATAGTCTGGCCTATTCTTTATAGATTCTCTTCTGTCCTCATACACCCAATAATACTGAGATTAGAAAAAAATAATTCTTCTCTGAGGGGGTTAACTGCTGCATTGTAATTCTGCAGTGGCTATACTTTCCTATTGGTAAGGGTAGAAGAGAATTTAACTATGGTAAGCAGCTCTTCTAGGAAGACACTCCAAAATCAAACCATTGTTCTCTAGTCTTGAATGATAACGTTAGCGTTAAGATCTTGAAAATCACACTAATCTTTTTTTTTTTTTTTTTTATTGTTTTAGGAGTTTTCGTGCATAATAAATTCATATGTTCAGTTTTATGACATTTAATTTTTTTTTATTCTATTTTCAAAAGGAAACTAGATAATATATGAGAATTTTCATATTAAACGAGAGGTATTATTGATTAGATAACGGAGAATTATTTACCTCCCCCTTTATAATGGGATTGTGGTTACTGCGATAAGAATTAGAGAGATTTAGATATATACAAAAAAGAGAACTATCGTTTCTATGTACGATCTTGTGACACACGAGTGGTACATGGATCTCCCCCCCCCACGGCTCCCCCCCTGCTGCCCCCCTGCTGCCCCCCCCCCCCTGCTGCCCCCCCCCCACATAGTCTTCTGCTGTCTTGGGTTAGAGTTCTCTGGCTTGAGGGTACACTCGGGCACACTGTTCTGTCTAGTTTCTCTTCCTCTTGTTTTGTTAAAGTTTTTATAGTTTATATAGGAAATATTTATTTTAATATTGTAACTGTTCTTAAAACATTTATTTCCTTGTTTCCTTTCCTCACTGGGCTATTTTCCCTGTTGGTGCCCTTGGGCTCATAGCATCTTGTTTTTCCAACAAGGGTTATAGCTTAGCATTTAATGAAAAAAAATAACAATAATTCTTTTCCAAATGAATATAGTAATTTATTTCGTAATTTTTATCTTTTGTTTGGTTGGCAAATTCTTATATTATATAAATACATTAATGGTAAAGAAATTTTACTCATCTCCCGATATTAAATACATTATGCTATAATAAAAAAGAAAATAGAAATTGGACAAAATTAAGAATACCCTTTTCTCCTTAATTAGAAATAATTTAGTTTACAGTTTGGCTAGTTGAGATAAAACAATTTCAGAGGCCTTTAATAGCACCGTCTTGCAAGAGTAGACCCAAAAGGAAAAGTAAGGAAGTGCTTAGAAAAGCGGTCGCCAACCGCGGTGGTCCTTGGACAAAATTTTGATGGTCCACAGAAAAATTGGGATATTATTTTAATTTTCGTTTTCTTAATACTCTTTAGGTAATACTGAGACAAACTGCACAGAAGACAGAGAACCTATTGTTGCAAACTTAGCATTTTAGGCAGATTCAACTTTAAAAATTTCAATCCAGTATTTACCAGAGAAGAACAGAAAGGATTAACTAAGAGTAACATTAATTACAATAAATTAAACATTATAAAGAGTTTTTCCTGATATAGTGTAGGCCTACATAAAGCGCATATCCAATAAACGAACTCAGTTAACTACCTTCCCTTCTTCAGCAAGAGCAAGGCAACAATTATATGATAAACTTGTCAAACACGACGAGTAACTGTTGCTCAAATTCCCCATTGGTCCTTTATGTTTTGGCTTTCAGATTCAAATAAAATATAATATAATAAACCCATAACTAATAAGAAAAAGCAAGCAAACATTTTGTATTTCTTTAGTAAAACAAAAGATGGAATAACTATTGATAATATTTATACTTTAATTAACCATGACCTGATTAATGAATCAGAGCATCCACAGTCCTCGTCGAGCACCCTTAGAAAGAACATTTGAACCGGAGTTGAAAAGAAATGATGAAATTTCGATTTATTCAAGATCTTGGTATTGTGTGTTCTGAAAGTCACTCGCAATCCAAACACTCAGACTTAGCTAATGAAACCGCATAATATTTTCAAAGAATGCACTAAAATATACAAAACAGGGTAGATGCTTTGAAAGAATGGTTGCTGAAGAATTATTAAAGGCTTCTTGTCTGATGGCACTTCATTCAACAGCAATTACAGTCATTGACATAATTTTGGGGTCATTGTTACACAAAGGAAGAAGATCCCAGGCATGGCAATATGCGGATGATAGATCCGTTTCTAGCAAACATTAGAAATAACATTAAACCTTTAAGCCTAAATGAAAAAGAAATCCTCATCGATCTATTAAAATCTCAAAAATCTAAATTCCAGTCATCCTTATCATGACCTCATTTTTGGCTCTCCATAAAATGTAAAAACTCTTCATCTTCGCTAAGTAAAAGCCAGGGAATTTATTATAAAAATTTTCAACAACATATTTGTGTGAAAAGATATTTATATCTTCCATATCAATTATGACTCGCTACCGGTCTCGGAATGACATAAAATTTTGCAGTAACGTAATTGGAGCTTACTTCAAATAAGCATAAGTAAATATCTCAATGAAATTGTGTAATGCTTAAATAAGCTTGAAATTTTATTTTTTTTTGTGATAATTAAACTTGAACTTTATATAAAATACATGCATTTGATATGGATATATCAAAGGTTCTCTTTTTTATTACCTTCGCCAACTTCTTTGCGGCGAAGGTTATGTTTTGAAAGAAGAACGTTTGTATGTTTGTGTTCTTGGTAGTGATTTACATGATTTGAAAACTATTTGACCGAATTTTCATGAAATTCTGTGGAATGATTGCCTTGATCAAAGGACATTTTGATGATATTTAGGGAGTGATTTAGTCAAAACTCAAGGGCCAGGTCAAAAAATGGTAAAAAAACGAATCACGAAGCTCAAAAACTATTTGACCTAATCCCATAAAATTTGGCGGGAAGACTGGCCATGATCCAAGGACAATTTACGTAGATTTTGGAGTGATTGGGTCAAAGGTCAAGGTGAAAGTCTCGAAAAGGTAACAAATGTCTCTATGCTACATATGCCAAAATATGCACAATTCAATGGCCTATCTTGTGATATACAACATGATATAGTGATGCCATTACCCTTGTTTGTGTATTTATTTGTTTGTATGGCTGTCTGTGTGTTTGTAATACGCATGTCAAAAACTAATTAACTGAATTTCATGAAATTTAGTGCAATGATTGGCCATGATCCAAGGCCAATTCGATTAGATCTAGGAAGTGATTGGATTAAAAGACAATGCAAAAGTAACGAAAAGGTGAAAAACATCTTTTTGCCATACCATGGGCATTTTTCTATCTGACTTGCATGAAACTGGTGCCAAATATGCATAATTCAATTGCTTACCTTACGATTGGTTTGGTATATATACCCACATCATGATGTTTTTTTTTTTTTTTTTTCGTGACAAAAGTGGCGGTTGTTAAGGTATGTGCTCTACCGAGTGCCCGGTGTACCTATATAAGTATATTTTCATTCTTTTTTAAACAAATTCATGCTAGTGGTCCGCCAAATTTAGAATTATGCATTTAGTGATCCATGAAGTTTGGAAGGTTGGCGACCACTGGTGTAGAGAGTGGGGTTCCCCTTCTGTATGGGACCGGTAAAGCAGCCATCAAAGTAAAGTAAGTAAAGAGACTACTGTTGTGGTTGGGCATCACAGTGTATAGTAAGCTTTCCCGGCTGACGTTCTAGTGAGCTTCTATTCTGATGAATTTGGAACTGAAACCAGACACCTTTCACCTTTAACTTCTTATGCGAAAAATACTATAATGTAGAATATATAAATTATTCAATATGCTAATTAATGCACACTATTTCAGACATCAACCCTGAACCTTGAAGATAAAAATAAACATTCTCTCTCTCTCTCTCTCTCTCCTCTCTCTCTCTCTCTCTCTCTCTTAAATCTAAAAAAAGAATGCACTTAACTACTCTCTCTCTCTCTCCCTCTCTCTCTCTCTCTCTCTCTCTCTCTCTCTCTCTCTCAAATCTGAGTAAAAGAATGCACTTAACTACTCTCTCTCTCTCTCTCTCTCTCTCTCTCTCTCTCTCTCTTAAATCTAAGAAAAAGAATGCTTTTAACTACTCTCTCTCTCTCTCTCTCTCTCTCTCTCTCTCTCTCTCTAAGAAACAGAAGGCACTTAACTACTTTCTCTCTCTCTCTCTCTCTCTCTCTCTCTCTTAAATCTAAGAAAAAGAATGCTTTTAACTACTCTCTCTCTCTCTCTCTCTCTCTCTCTCTCTCTCTCTCTCTCTCTCACTTAAATCTAAGAAAAAGAATGCTTTTAACTACTCTCTCTCTCTCTCTCTCTCTCTCTCTCTCTCTCTCTAAGAAAAAGAATGCACTTAACTACTCTCTCTCTCTCTCTCTCTCTCTCTCTCTCTCTCTCTCTCTCTCTCTCTCTCAATTCCAAGAAATGAAACGCAACCAAATGCACGTTCTTCCTCAATTTCCTCCCAACAAAAAACCAAACGGGAATACCACATGAATGAGAACATACCTGCATACCCTCTCATACACCCACTTCCCAGCCCCCCCCTCCCCCAACCCCCACCCCTATTCCTAGTACCCATTATCAAATAATCTACATCTGATATGTTCTGTTGAATTATTAAAGATTAGTCGAATCGTACAAGGCTTTGAACACCCACTCCTTCTAATAGCAAGGTTTTATGCAAATTTAATGATTCAGTGAAGACTTTCAAAAGCTTTGTTTATTTACAAGGCACAAATTTCTTCTCAATAACTTTTGTGTGTATTTTTCTATTCAATTTACATTGGGATATTATAGGTAGCTTGATTATAAACCCAAGAACAACTCAAAGATGTATAGTGTCTGGGGTATATACAGGGAAAAATTGTAATTCATCAATATATCTGGATTTAAATCCTTAGAAATAAGCTCAAATTGATTAATAAAGATACTTGTTCATGATACCCTAAGTATAAATCAACATAAATCTAAATCAAATGGTTTTCCCGAAGAGAAATCCTAATTTTTTTTTGTCATCTCCACCTCCATATCTTCCCGTTAACTCCTTATCTTTTTCGACATCCGGGTTCCATTGTAGGTTTCTCAACAAGTTCAGCCGTAGATATCCGATGTCTATCGATGGCCGTCATAATTTAGTTCAGACGTCTCACTGACCAGAATATTTCACTGGAAATGGGAGGGGGATGTAATAGGCCTGTCTTGGAAAAGAGGGAGGTCTAATGGTCCCTGGAGAGGAAATTGAAATGGACGGGGTAGGCCTAGCTGGATATGTAACAAAAGAATATTCGTTTTGACGCAAATTATGGAAAAAAACAAATGCGTTGATTACTAATATATTAAGGGAAATGATTATCACTTTTAAGGGAGAGCAGAAGGCAAGAGAAGTAGACGGTTTCCTCTATGACCTTTTCTAACCTTTTTATAGGCTTTTTAAAATGTGTGTAACCTTTTTAGCCTTATTATATCTTTTTTAAAATTTTTGCAGAATTTTTAGTTTTAATATAGTCTTTCATAGCCTTTTTAATCATTTTATATTCTTTTCGTGCTTTTGTAGTCTTTTTATCCTTTTTGTAGCCTTTGTAGACTTTATATATCCGTTTTACAGCCTCATTTATTCAATCTATGAATATTATTCAAACACTTAGAGATATCAAAATGATTAGATTACTGATAGCCTTTTCTAGTCAACTGTAGGACAAAGGCCTCGGACATCTTTAATGATGTCTGGGGTTTGACTAGTTTTCAACAGCACGCTGGCCACTGCGCATTGATGACGGTGTGAGAATAGTGTCTGATCGCTCACAGCAAACCAACCTAATATGTGTGGCGCTTTAAGTAAGTTGAAGTATCCCCCCTTAGAGTAGAAATAGACTCTTCCACTATAATGAAAATAACAGAAAAGCTCCAGGTAAATGTTGAGCCACATGGGCTCTCAAATGAGGGAAGAAGATAGAAGGAGTCCTTGCAAACATAAGGATTTTAGATAAGGAGTCTGTGTAGGAAGGAAAGGAAAATGTAATGGACTAACTCACAGACAAAAAACAAGGAGAAAGCGGTCTCTGGGGGCAGGTATGGGAGGGGGTTTTCCCTTAAATATATTATATATATATATATATATATATATAGATATATTTCTATATATGTATTTATATATATATATACATATATATTTATATATATATATATATATATATGCACACATATATATATATATATATATATATGCACACACACATATATATATATATATATAGATAGATATATATATATGTATATCTCCATATCTCGTAATTGCCATCTGGGAATGTTAGCAATTAGGATCGACCTGCAAGATAAATCCATCCGAGCGCTGATTGGCACGGAAGCCAGTTGTTCATTGATTGAAAAATAATTCTCTTCAAATCCATTACAGCCAGTGGCATCCGTTGTTCTTGACACGCCAGGAGGAAATAAACTACGCGTAAACCATACATCAATCATCCAGTTCAAGGTGGGGTCTTTGAAGTTTACACACATGATCTTATTTTGTCTTGCCCACTCTGTGAATTCCATGAATCAAGGCTATCCTTGGAATAGACTTCATATCTAATAATCAAATTTACATTTTTGGGGGAAAAGATATAATAACAGTAAAAGCAGGAGGGTACATTTTGCCGATAGAAAGTCATGAGACATTACTGTAAGTGAGTGTGTTAGCACGGAGAGACATTTAAGTAAGGTATCAGCTATACCTGAGAGAGGTGAAGTGTTGTCCCCCCAGACCCTTACGATTTATCCGTGACCCCGTGTCGCCCTCTTGCGGAAGGAACCAAGGTAGTTGTTAAACCCCATGACAATTGGGCCCACATATGATATTAGAGGGCTTGGCAGAAATTAAAGAGAACAAAGCAGATATAACTATAGTTAATTTGTCTAATAAAACAGCTGTTTTAGGAATTTGATTATGCAAGCGTGAAAATTATGTCCCTCAGAATATCAGCCCGTAGTTAGTGACATTGTCAATAATTATTCCGATGTAATTGCAATTGGAGATGAGTCACCCGGGAGGATTGATTGATTTCTCTTTAGCATTGAAACTGGGCAGGCGGAGCCGATCAGGTTAAGGCCTTATGAGGTACCCATTCATTTCCAGGGAGAGATAGAAAGGGAAATTGATAAACTAAGGGAACAATGGATAATCAAAGGAGAGTGAATCCCCCTTAGCTTCTCCAATTGTAGCTGTTAGGAAAAAGGATGGCTCGGTAAGATTGTGTGTTGATTATAGGAAATTGAATGCAATCACTAAGGATAATTAATTCCGTTTGCCCTCAATCGAAGAATTACTTTTGAAAGTATGGGATAGCAAATATTTTACAACTGTTGATTTAAATTCTGGATACTTTCAAATTCCCATTCAGGAAGACAGTAAATGTAAAACAGCATTTATAGCTAACGATCAATTATTTCAGTTCAATTTTCTTCCTTTTGGTGTAAAAAATGCTCCAAGTCATTTTTCTTGACTAATGAAGGCAGTTTTGTCGCCCTTAATTGGCCATTATGTTCTTGTTTATTTAGATGATATCATAATTACAGGGAAAACGGCCGAAGAACATAATGATAATTTTCGTAAAGTTTTAGAAGCATTGCAACGTAATGGTATGAAAATAAATTTGTCAAAGTGTAAATTTTTCTGTAAACAGGTCGAATTTTTAGGTCACATAATAACCCCAGAATGTATCCAACCCTGCCCAAGTAAAGTAACGGCTATTACAGATTTCCCCAGGCCACGTAACTCTAAGGAAGTAGCTGGGTTCCTTGGGCTCACAAGGTAATTACCGTAAATTTATAAGAGGTTTTGGAGAGATAGCGAGACCCTTAGATGCCTTAAAGATACAAAAAGTAATAAATTGGGGAGAGTAAGAAGAAAGTTCCTTTAACCATTTGAAAGCTGCCTTAACTAGCAATGACTTACTCGCATATCCTAGATTTGCTCGCCCGTTTTCAGTGACAACAGATGTGAGTAGCCTAGCTATTGGTGGCGTAGTGTCTCAACAAGACGATAAAGGCAGAGAGAGACCCATTTGTTTTGCTCCCCGGGCGTTAAAAGGGGCAGAAAAGAATTTTAGTACATTCAATCCAGAGGCTTTGGCTATTCTTTGGGTTCTAGAGAGGCATCAGTTCTTTTTATTAGGTCAGTCGATTGAGTTGCAAAGCAATCATCGCCCCTTACGTGATTTGTATTATAAAAGTGATCGGACCTCTCATCAAGCGAGATGGATTGAAAGATTTTTAGAATTTTATGTAAAGGGTTTTCACCACATAGAAGGTAAGGCTAAAAAGGTAGCTGATGCTCTCTCTAGAAGTGCAGTAATAGGAGTAACAACCGGGGGCACAAAAGAGGAACGAAGAACGCAACCAAAATAGTGAAGACCCCCCATCATAATAGAGAAAATAGAGAACGGGATGAGAGTTCTCGCGATGCATATGCAGTAGACGAGAGAGAGAGAGAGAGAGAGAGAGAGAGAGAGAGAGTCGACTCAGGAGAGAGATAGGGAAAGAGAGAGAGAGTCGACTCGGCAGAGAGAGAGAGAGAGAGAGAGAGAGAGAGAAAAAGAAAGAGAGATGAATATATGTGGATGACCGAGAACATGACCAGGGGTGTCCAGAATGAATGCCCTGATGATGCAGGTTTGATTGTCTTGGGAGGTTGGGACATAAAAAAAGTCTGAGAGGGACGGAAAAAAGAGGAATGGATGGAAAGAGTGCGAGCAGTGAATAAAGGGGAATCGAAGAGTTATCCGTCATTTCTGAATGTGCATCATGAGAAATATTTTGTTGAAAATTATGTCTTATATTGTGTTTACGAGAAGAGGGGAGGGGAATTTTGTGCATAGGTAGTTCTTCCTCGCTCTTTAATTAAACGAGCCATTCACATTGTACATGCAAGTCCGTATGCAGTGCATTTAGGGATTGATAGAACAATAAAGAGAGCACGTGAATCCTTCTTTTGATTCGGAATGAAAAAGTCTATAGAGAATTATATAAAAGGCTGTCATGCTTGTAACTATTTCAAAGAACATAAAAATACTGTACCGGAAGCCAGAAAGGGGCTAATTGTTCCCATTAAATTTTATAGACTACATATGGATGTAGTAGGGCCTTATCCTACTGGGTTAACAGAACCTAAGTTTATATGTGTATTTGTGGATGCATTTACTTGGCACACTCATACTTACGCAATGTTGGATAAATCTGCAAATTCATTAGCCCAGGCGCTTTGCTCTTTCATTAATAGGTTTGGTTGCCTGGAAATTTTTATAAGTGATAATGGTCTTGAGTTTATAAATAACAGGGTGAAATCGGTCACGGACTTGATGAAAACTGAACACTTTTCAGTGACCGCATATAGGCCTTCAGCAAATGGCTTAGTAGAGTTTCATAATAGGGAAGTAGTGCAAATTTTCCGTTACTTAGTGGCTGATGACCCCTTCATTGGCACGCCATGCTTCCTACAGCTGAGTTAGCTTTGAACATTGCATATAATGCTTCGCTCAGGGACACGCCTTTCTTTTTAGTGTATGGACAGGATCCTGTGTTACCATATACAGTTCTCGTTAATTCGCCACAATTGCCAAATTATTCAAACCGAGCAATACCGTGTATATTTATTAAATTTATCGAGGGAATAATGAACACCACTGAAAGGTTTTTGAAAAGAGCAAATGAAAATCACAGCTCAAAGTATTATGGTCGGCTCAAAACCGCACCGGTAAAAGTATTTGTGGGCGATCCTGTGTATTTGAAACGATTACAACCTAGGAAACACTAACTAGAGCCAGCGTATTTGGGTCCTTATCGAGTAAAGATGGTTAAGTCTAACACAGTTGTGATACAAAGCATTGTTAATAGCACAGTGTCTGAACCTCATCAGGCACACATACATGTGGTACCTAAAGAGGTAGTTTTCAAAAGTGTTCCTCCTTACCCCTGCATACGTGACACCCCTCGAGTTGATGAGTAGAATTTTTTTTTCCCTTGCTGATGTTGTTGTTTGAAGAGACCTCATTTCTTCTTTCGACGTGTTTTAAATAAATGTGATGATAATAATGTCTTATTTTGATGCTAAATTTATACGTAAAATGTTGTGGTAATTTTGCTGAGCGTGGAAATACGTATAACATTGTTGAGTGAACCTAAAAACAATCAGGGGGTAAATAGGTTAAGTGAGATCCGTCAGGCGGATGTTGTATTATTCATGTATATATATATATATATATATATATGATTCCTGATTCCTGGGGCTGGGGCGGTTCCCTAATGGCAAGTGGCTGCGGGATTAAAGTTCAGCCTTGAGGATAGGCAGTGTTAGAGAATGGGTAGATGTGAATACCTTATACTTAATGTTATAAGAGAAGGGCGGGAAGATGAATGATTTTCTCGGGAAAACGGCTAGTGACCACCGGTTGAAAGTTGCAAGTGCAAGTGTTGTAATGATTTAAATAAATGGTGAAACAGTGGTAGTGAGATATGTTGCGAAATTGTGCCGTAAACCCCTGTCCCGCCCAAGAAGCCCGTATTGCTTGCAACAAGAGGGAGGTTATTGGTGAGGTTACATAGACCTGATGTTATGGTTTTTTTCACTTTGGGTATTCTGTATTTTGGTTGCAGAGGGCTTAAGAAGAAATGAGTGGAATTATTAATAATGCTTTGTGTACATTTTAACATGCAATATTTGATTTTTTATTTTTTTGTGGAAGATGTGTTGTTTTTGTTTTAGGTGATTTCTATATATATATATATATATATATGTATATATATATATATATATATATATGTATATATATATATATATATATATATATTTATCACTATGCTGGAGGAAGGATCAGAAAAAGGAAATTCTTGGACTAGCGCTTTCGTATTTTCATACCTCTTCAGGTCCAATTGATACAAAGTTAAGAACAGGATCAAAGTCACCTTTGCGACAGCAGTAAAAAAGAAATAGTACAATAACATAAAAATTAGTACACAACTAGTTTTAAAAAAATATTGCTAGTTTAAAAATCAGTGAGTTTAAAAATTACTGCTAGTTTAAAAATGACAATTGTTTAAATACATTGTTTATGAGTAGTTCATCAAGTTTATACATTCCTTGGCTATTGTTGATCAATTTTTCACGGTTTTTCTTTATGATACACGATTCTACGATATTGCGTTGTGTTATGTCCTTACAATATAAAATTTCTTTTGCCCCTTTCCAATTAATGATAATATTACAGTTATTCATATGCCGAAACAAACTACTTGTTTGGTTTTCTGCTCGAACATTATATCTGTGTTGTTTTAGTCTTGTTTCAAGGTCTTTACCACTTTGTCCTACATATCTTTTATTGCATTGATTACATGGGATTTCATAAACACATCCATTGCTTAGTACAGGTGAATTTCTAATTAACACATCCTTTAAAGTACTATTTTCAAAAAATAACATTACCATTAAAAACTTTCATTAATCTAGGAATTGTCAAGAAATTATTGTGGAAGGGTAAGATGAGATTGTTTTTTTCAGAATAAAATCAGTTTTAGAGTCAGTTTCATAAAAAAGTTTTCTTTGCTTTATAGAAAGCTGTGTCGATGAAATTCTCCAGATATTGTAAATTACCTGCAATTTCCCGGATCTTCCCAAGCTCAGCTTCAAGGAATTCAGGGCAACTGACCCGCAGTGCCCTTAAAAACATAGATGAAAATACCATCATTTTTGTCGTAGGAGGATGATTGGAGTAAAAATGAACGTATGAATTCACATTTGTCGGTTTTCTATAAACTGAGAATCGAAAACCTCTATCATTTCTTAAAATTAACACATCTAAAAAGGCCAACCTATTGTTTACTTCTATTTCAACTTTGAATTTTATAGTCGGTACTAAATTATTTATT
>NC_090756.1:85156696-85159196 GCF_036898095.1 Palaemon carinicauda
AACCCTAAAAGAAAAACCTTTCTGGTACAACCCAGTGATGGACTACGCTTAAAACTACACTCTTTGGTGTTGATGAAATAGTTCCTCCTTTACTTAAACCAGATGGCTCAGTCACTCACTGTCCATAGGGAAGGGCAACACTTTTCGATGATGTGTTTGACAGTAGAGTAATGAGAAACTCGAACATCCTCATTCCGGTTTTGCTGAGGCTAAACCAACTAGTTTAGCTTTTCGATCTTGTTAAATTAAAGCTCTGTTGAGGGAACTTGATGCTTATGGAGATGAAGATCCAGTTGGTATATTTTTCTTGCTTTTTATAAAGACTGCAGATTTAGTAGCTCCAGAATTATCTTTTATTTTGCGCAAGTTAGCAATGTTAGCTCAAGTCCAACTGATTACCGCCTGATTTCCATAACTCCCATATTATCTAAAGTTTTGGAACGTCTTTTGGGCTTAACGTCTTAATATGTTTGCTGAAGGTAATCATCTGTTTTTTAGTTCATAATTTGTTTTTCGTAAAAGCCTTGAGGCATGTGAGGCCCTTCTTTCAATCTCCATTTCTGTACAGAAATACCCTGATTATTATGGTCAGGAAGTTTGTATGATTGTCCATTATTTTAGTGCTGCCTTTGACAGTGTTAATCATGAGGCCCTTGTTTTGAAACTCAAACAGCTGGGAGTGGGTGGGTAGTTTCTGAGCATCATTGTAGAATTTTTAATTCATATCAAAAGCAAAAAATGCAAAACACACGAACGTGTAAGAAAGATTCAGGAATATTTGCTTCGTGCTTTCGTGTCGCAACGTTTCCAGTCTTTTCAGTCACCTCTCCTTATCTGCACGACTCGGTCGTGAAAATAATGGCATGAAGCTATTTTCCTAATGAGAGAGAGAGAGAGAGAGAGAGAGAGAGAGAGAGAGAGAGAAAATCGGGGTAGTAAAGAAAATACATGTAAAGCGAGAGATATAAGGATAGTAAAAAAAAGTATGTAGAGAGAGAGAGAGAGAGAGAGAGAGAGAGAGGAGAGAGAGAGAGAGAGTGTGAGTGTCAGGCTAACGCACCTAGATGTGCTGAGTTTACGGAGAAAAAAAAAAACATTTAATATTTTTCAGTATTTCGTGAAATAATTTAGATTCCTTATCGAAGGATCTATGTTATGTCTTCAGATTATCTTGTTGATAATTATCAACCCAATGTTATATTTTTCACTTTTTGTTATTTCTGATTTGTTATAAATATCTTTCAACATAAATTCGTATTAATTTTGATTATTGTGATTCAAAGTCTATTTAGAATATTATCTAATTATAAACATGGGGTGCAGAAATATTTTAGATTAATAATGATTATAGTTTCAGATTTAGATTTATATAATATATATACCCTTATTTGATAAACATGAAATTGTGTGCGCGTGTGTATGTATGTGTGTGCATACGTAAGTTTCATTTCATCTATATACTCTTACTCTCCCTCATAAAAACACCCACACATACACACACACACACACACACACACACACACACATATATATATATATATATATATATACAGTATTATTACTAGCCAAACTCCAACCCTAATTGGAAAAGCAAGAAGGTATAAGCCTATGGGCTCAATAGGGAAAAATAGCCCAGTGAGGAAAGGAAATAAGGAAATAAATAAATGATGGGAACAAATTAGCAATAAATCATTCTAAAAACAGTAACAGCGTCAACATAGATATGTCATATATAAACTATAAAAAGACTCATGTCAGCCTGGTCAACAAAAAAACATTTGCTCCAACTTTGAACTTTTGAAGTTCTACTGATTAAAACTACCCGATTAGGAAGACCATTCCACAACTTAGTAACAGCTGGAATAAAACTTCTAGAATACTGTGTAGTATTGAGCCTCATGATGGAGAAGGCCTGGGTATTAGAATTAACTGCCTGCCTAGTATTACGAACAGGATAGAATTGTCAAGGGAGATCTGAATGTAAAGGATGGTCAGAGTTATGACAAATCTTATGCAACATTCATGATGAACTAATTGAACGATGGTGCCAAAGATTAATATCTAGATCACGAATAAGATATTCAATAGACCGTAAGTTTATGTCCAACAAATTAAGATGAGGATCAGCAGCTGAAGACTAAACAGAAGAACAATACTCAAAACAAGGTAGAATGAAAGAATTAAAACACTTCTTCAAAATAGATTGATCACCGAAAATCTAAAAGGACTTTCTCAATAAGCCAATTTTTTGTGCAATTGAAGAAGACACAGAGCTAATGTGTTTCTCAAAAGTAAATTTACTGTCGAGAATCACACCTAAAATTCTAAAAGTCATACAAAATTAAAGAAACATTATCAATACTGAGATTTGGATTTTGAGGAGTCACCGTCCTTAACACACCTTGAGTTTTGTTAGGATTAAACTTCATATCCCATATATACATATGTATACATACATACAGTATATATATATATATATATATATATATAGACAACAGAA
>NC_090756.1:85164196-85177218 GCF_036898095.1 Palaemon carinicauda
CTAGTGTAGTATGGTAAATTACTTTTAATGATTAAAACTTTTTGGGAAGCATTAAAGAAATATGATATTTCACTTTGCATAATTTCATTTAGGTAAGTGGATTTTGGTAATACAATTTTATGGAAGCCTATTGGAAAGATCCCTTCCTGGTGATCTTCTGGATTGGGGTTCGAGACCTGGTTTAGCACGAAAGTTTCTCGCAGTGACTGCAACCTCACCATTCTTGTGAGCTAAGGATGGGGGCTTTGGGTAGTATAGTTTTACCCAGCTGAGTCACCAGAAGACATAGCCTGGCCCTGCCTGGTCATAGGTTGATGGAGAGTCATCTTGGGTACTGATCATTTGTATATATGGTCAGTCTCTAGTCTAGGGCATTGTCACTGCCCCTGAGCTCTGCCATTCATGAGCAAACCTCAAACCTACGAAACATATGGTCAGTCGTAGTAGCCTATAGGAAACATCCATACCTGGTGATCTTATAAAATAAGGTTCGAGCCCTGCTCCAGCTAGATTGTTTCTTGTGGTGTCTGCATCCTTATATGACATTAAATTGCTCAAAGCTCTTAATAAGGTCAAGCCTCTTATATTTAGAACAAGGAAACCACGCAATTTGTTTTAAAAGATTTCCGGCAGGTTACTGGTGCTGCATTGTATAAATTTAGTACAAGTAATCATTCGCTCATGCCCATGTCATGGAAGCACTTGCCAACGTTGCTACAGGCATGCCCGCCTCCCACTCTTACTAACAAGAACATGCAATGATGATACCTGTAGTTAATCCCTCGTAAAGCAGTGGTATATGTAGGGAATTTGCTCTCACCATCTGTGTGTGTATGAGTGCGTATTAGTGTATGAGTGTATGTTTCGTTCGTTATTAAATGCAGCTATTTTATAATGGGTAGGCTACTTGGTAGTTATAGGTCGAAATAGCGGGACATTGCAGGCTATGAAGAGCTGATTGCTAGAGAAAGGAGTAAGCTTGTAAGTAAGTAAGTTTAAACTAAAGAGGTGATTTATGAAGCACAGGTATACAAAGTAAAGGCATTCTCCTGTAAGGTGAGTACAACCGCTCTGCCTCCAACACCCGTAGGAGACCGATGTATTTTTATGGGTACCGATTAGTATTCAAGGATAAAGAACCGTGAATTGTCTTATAACCTATCCTTGACTCCAGGTCATCCGTATCGGCCAGGCTATTTGTGTTACCCTTCTTTGTGAATGTTATGGTGCAAAATGAAGATTACTATACTGAGATGTGATGCATTAAAGCAAAATCTTCAACAGATGATATGTTAATTAATTCAATACAGAAGAGGCAATAGTCAATTGTATAGTACTCACAACAGGCTGATGAGTCAATAAAGAAATACTTGATAGGTGATCATATTTAGTTATACGAATCAAAAAGATAATATTTGGAAAACAAGTTAGAATAGAATGGTAGGTGATGGCGTCTTTGCGCTGCTCTTGTCACCGGAGGAATTCCGCTGAAGGAAAACTGAGAGAAGGTTTTGAAATGAAAATAAGTGACATGCAGATTTGGAAGAGGTCCTTTCGACAAATAAACTCACTATGGAAGCATTCAGGAAAAATAGTCAAGGATTACACTCATGATAACTTAAAGTTGGCAAGGTCCGTTAATACTCGCATTAGCTTTCAACGAATAATTTTCTTGCTACCTTGAAATCACAAACTATTTATCATTGTGCTGACGGGCTTAGGATCAATTCTAATTGTGGTTCCAACTCATCTTTATTTCAGTATATTGGTCTAATTGGCAAACTAGTAAGTTGACAACAATCAGCATCATAAAGTGGGGTTGAGGGAGACTATAGCCTATAGCTGAGTCACTAGCAGCCATTATCTGGCCCTCCCTGGTCCTAGCTTGATGTAAAAGGGGCTTGGTTACTGATTATATGTATATATCGTCAATCTCTAGAGCATTGTCCTGCTAATCCATTGTCATTTCCCTTACTTCTGCCATTCACCACCGACCTTTAAACCTTTAAAATATATGGTCAGTCTCTAGGGCATTGTCCTGCTCTGGCACTGTCACTGTCCCTCGCCTCTGCCATTCACGAGTGATCTTTAAATCTTTAAATGTGGAAAATCATGAATTAGAAAAGGTTCTGTATCTCTCAAGTTTCACAAACATACTCCACTCCCTCTTCCTATCAGTAGGACAGTCATACACCGAAGTTATTTCAGGACTTCATGAAATATTCTGAAACGTTATCGTATCCAATTCCAGCGTTTTCCGTAATATTGGGGTCATAAAACCCCAGGATTTATACCGGACTCCGGACGTGAACGCCACTTTGGGCGGTGATCATAATTCTGGCTTCCTTTTGAAGATTTATCTAGTTCGGCGTTCAAGTGTTATTTGCTTGCTTCATTCTTCATTGAGTGGAACAATAAAAGTTAAGGTTCAACTCATTAACGTTGCCTTATTTACTTATATTCTCATTTTTTTTTATTCAATTTCGTTATCTCTGGAAGTACTCGCTCTTTGCTTAATGGAATCTAAGAATATGTCAAGGACGATTAGCATCATCATCATCATCATCATCAGCGTTTCTATTCCTCTGCTGAACAAAGACCTTAGACTTGTCCTTCCAATTTCGTCTTTCTATGCCAGTCCACGCCCGCAACTTCTATTAGTTCGTGAATCTATCTACTTATCTTCAAGAATACATTCACCTAAATAATGTGACTAGGAAATTTTATAAAAAAAAAAGTTCCAGATTAAGGACTCTCTCTCTCTCTCTCTCTCTCTCCTCTCTCTCTCTCTCTCTCTCTCTCCATTTTAGAATTGTATGTCGATTAATAAAAGGATCTAAAGAGTGTCTTTATATGACTCTCTGTTATGTGATATGTTTTACTAATTATACAAAATTATAAGTATTTTTTGGTCGATGTAAAAAAGAAAAAAATAAAAGAGAAAGAAATATGAAAACTGACCAGAAAAAAAAGATAATAATACAAGACACACTGTAAGGTGGTAGGTTCATGCCATTGTTCGATGAACAATGTACATGTCATCCATAGTACATTCTAGGTTCGTGAGTGCAAAAACATTAAAATCATATATAAGAATTATTATTATTATTATTATTATTATTATTATTATTATTGTTATTATTATTATTATTATTATTATTATTATTTTCATCAATAATATTATTAATATTATTAATACTATTAACTATTAACATTGTTGACATGTTTAACATTATCAATATCAAGATTCTATGAGCCAGAGGACTCCAACAGGGAGAAAATAGCCCACTGATGAATGGAAATAAGAAAAGTAATGAACAATTAAAATAAAGTATTTTGAGCACAGTAATAACATTAACACAGATCTCTCACATATCAACTATAAAAAGAGACTTATTTCAGCCCTGTTCAATATGAAAACATTTGCTGCAAGTTTGAACTTTTGAAGGAATTTTGAAGATTATTGAAAACTGTTACGAGGAATATCTGAGTTTAAATTTGCATAATAGTTAATAATTTCATAAATTGAGTAAAATTTCCAATTTTATTCTACTATGTTCCCATTCTTATTCCCATTCCTAATGACTATATTTGTCATTCTGAGTTTCACTTAGACCAATAGTCCACTTCTATTGGTACCAAATGTCATATATAATCTGCCAAACACTATAGGGTGAATCATCCATGAATCACCTATTCCTACTAAACCAGTCCATCACAATATTCTTTACTTAAATCCTTTTATATCTGTATAATTTCTCATCACTTGTTTATCTACAAACACCATAAATAAACAAAAGTTTTCTTATTACTATCTTGTAGATTCCTTGAAAAGAATTTAATCAAAGTTCTAAAACAAATATGAAACTGATCTCGCTATTTTTACTTCGATAAAACACATTCCAATTTTTTAAGCAAACTAATATTATTTTTAAGACAATTTTTATCCAACTTTTCCTTTAGATTTGTTCTCGATCATCATTGCGATACAATATACCAATAGCTCGATCATCATTGCAACACACAACAGCAATATCTCGACCATCGTTGCAACACAAATTAAGAAAGACTTGATCATCATTGCAATTTAAAAAGTACAACAATCTTCAATGCAACCCCAAAATAGCAATATATCGATCATCATTATAACACAAAATAAACTATCTCGATCATAATTGCAACACAAGATACCTCGATCATCATTGCACCACAAAATAAGAATAACTCGACCATCATTGCAACAGAAAATAAAAGTACCTCGATTATCATTGCTATGCAAAATACAAATACATATAACCGAAAACTCTTCCGAAGTGTACATCACTTCATTGATATTGCACTGATTGAATGCAAATTGAGCGAGTAGTTAATTCAAGAAAATCTCCTGATTCCAGCGAGCGACTGCAAAAAGCACAATTAGTATAAAGACAATTAGCCTTTGCACTAATGGGGTTCAGCGCTGTCATCTGCTCTTCTTCCTAATTACAACATCCAATTAGTATAAGCTGTACTTTTACCCAGACTCTCACAATGGGACCTGATTCAAATTCTTTCATTGTCATTAAGGCAAAAGTGAGTAATAATAAATGTTATTTTTCACCTGTTCTACCCGTTGATGGATCTGGCCATTTATTCTGGAATGTGACTCAGGTATAGTATTTTTTAATATCATGGGAAAGTTTTGATAATAAATTTACTATTAATAGTTAGAGTATATATTTCTTATAATCGAAGTATACTTTTTATATTACATAGCCTATTAATAAATAGAATATATAGTATATTGTTGACTATCTAAGGAAACTTTTGATATTAAGTTTCCTATTAATAGTTGGAATACATATAGTTTTTTATTATCCACGAAGATTTCTGTTATTAAATTTCCTATTCATAGTTAAAATATATAGCTTTTAAAATATCTGAGGGAACATTTGATATAGAATTTCCTCTTAATAGTTAGAATACATCTCATATCACTAACAATTCTAAATCTCACCATACATTTTAATATTGACTATCAAACTTTATTCAACACTCAACGTTTTGTTAAAAAATATATTATTATTTAGAGTATCATCAACATTAAAAAAAAATATATCTTGATCTTACCAATTGTTTTCTATATCGATTTTTTTTTTGTTTAGTTTTAATCGATGTATTCCTTGTTAGAAAAGCCGGATGCTATAAGCCAATGGCTGCAAAAGGGGAAAATAGCTCAGTGAGGAAAGGAAATAAGGAAATAAACCACAAGAGAAATGATGAACAATATAAGATATATTAAAAACAGTAACAACATTAAAACACACCTTCCATTTATACATTTTAAAAACTTTAACAAAACGAGTGGAAGAGAAATAAGATAGAAAAGTGTGACCGAGTGTACCATCAAGCAAGAAAACTCTACCCCAAGACAGTGGAAGATCATTGTATAGAAGCTATGGCGCTAACCAAGATTGAAGAGGAATCTTTTGATTTTGGAGTGTCTTCCTAGAAGAGCTTTTTACCATAGCTAAAGAGTCTCTTCTACCCTTACCACGAGGAAAGTAGCCACTGAACAATAATTATAGTGCAGTAGTTAACGCCTTGAGAGAAGAGGAATTGTTTGGTAATCTTAGTGTTGTCAGGTGTAGGAAGGTGAATGTGGAAAGGATATGCCAGAAAGATTCGGTGTACTGTATTTGTAGGCAAAGAAAAAGTGAGCCGTAAAATTAGAGATGGATCCAATGTAGTACTCTCTGGCCAGTCAAAGGACCCAATAACTCTCATTGGCGTCAGACATTTCTGTATACAGTAACAACATCATTTACACTATAGTAATTAAGTTATACTAAAAAACATTCATATGGAATACAAAAACAAACAGAAAAACAATTCTTAAGGAATCTCAGAGTTTCTTTTTCGGTTCCTTCAAACAGAGATTGACCTTGGACACGTTGCACAAAAACAACCATTATCCCAACTGCCGGGCGAGATAAAGAGATTTTTCAGTCAGTGGGGCAAAACAATGGTTTGCCATTTATCCAGCTTTGTGTGAGAGAGAGAGAGAGAGAGAGAGAGAGAGAGAGAGAGAGAGAGTTAATTCTCCAAGCTTTCTTTTATTCCATTTAATTTTCATATATGCACAAAAAAATTTAGAGGTGTTAAAATTATGCAGAGAGAGAGAGAGAGAGAGAGGAGAGAGAGAGAGAGAGACGAGCCACAGCTTGATATAAGAAGTGCAAAAATTGCTGACTTATAAACAATTCATTATAGCTGTTTCAACAGTAACCAATTTATGTTATGTAAAAATAAATATATTTCTGATAAGCCCCTTTTTCCACCATTTGGCTTAATAAATTTCTTTTTATTTAAAAATACTAACATTTTACCCATCCCTTTCTTCCAGCATTAGTCTTTTATCTTCTTTTAGCTCTCTCTGAGCACTTTCCTACCTTTCACAAATATCCTCAATTTTTTTCCCCTTTAACAACTTCCCGTGTTCTATCTCTCGATGGATGCGTCAATCTCTCTTTATCCTATTTCCACTATTCCAGTGTTTATCAGCGATTGTTACGTCCTCTCTTTCTTCTCTTATTCATTGATGGTCCAGAGTTAATCCTGCGGTGGCTTTCGTACCATAATTTTCTATTTGTTTTTTGTTTATCTGCTTTGTTGTTTCTGATGTAGTCCCCTAAAACATACACGATTATGTATTCAAATAACTATTAAAGTGGTTTACCCTTGTTATTAGCAGAATTTTATGAATGAAGAAACCTATGGACATATAAGTAACTTCTGTATTTTTATTCTAGAGTAGATATCTTCCTCAAAACAGCATTAAAAATTTCAAGTTTTAAAACTATACATTGCAGAAAACGTCCTCTTTTTATAGTTTATATGAGAAAGATGTTTCAATGTTGTTAATATTCTTAAGATATTACATTTTAATTGCCCATCATTTCTCTTGTAGTTCATTTACCTATTTCCTTCCCTAACGGGGTTATTTTTCCTTGGTTGGTGCCTTTGGGCTTATTGCATCCTGCACTTCCAAATGGTTATTAGCTTAGCTAATAATAATAATAATAATAATAATAATAATAATAATAATAATAATAATAATAATAATAATAATAATAATAATAACAATAATAATAATAGATTTCAGACCTTCGACAATATATATGGTAAGCCTCCAACAAAAGTCTACGGATATCAACTCCCACTTTTATTATGTTGACAGTACAGTAGATGGTGAAAAAGAGCAATGTTAAACCAGAATCGTGATCTAGATCTCTATCACCTCCAAAATTTCATAGTTTCTTCCAATGTATAATATCTATCTATTGTTAAGATTTGGTGAAAATCCAATGCGTCAATTTGTGAAAAATGCAAATCCGGATCTAGAATCCCGGTACCCAGATCATCTCCAAAAGTTAATGGAGTTGTCATGGCCTAATATCTATATGTGATGAAAATTTCGTCGAAATCTTTCGGTTTCTTTCAAAGTTGAGTTTAAGATGGCAAGAAATGCAAATCCCGGATCTAGAATCCGGATACGAATCATCTCCAAAATCTATTGGGTCGTCCAGGACCTAAGGTCTATCTTCGGTGAAAATTTCATAAAAATCCGTATAGTAGTTTTGATGTAATCTTGTGTACAGACACACAGACAGACAAATAAATAAAAAAATAAACATATAAACCAAATCGATTTTATAACCTCCTTGTCGCAGGTAATAATAATAATTGAATACAAATGACTAGATATGAAGAAAGCACATAACCTAAAATGATTTGACATACCCAACGACTTCACGGTCTGAAAATCATTTCCAGCTGGAATCAATGAATGGAATACTAAGAATTACTGACATAAACTCTGCTGAATTCACTGTCATTCATCGTGAAGAAAAAGATAACGTCCCATTCATGGGTTTGACAAACGTTATAAATTTTAACTCCTCATTCTTCATTGAAGGAGGGATATGCTACACGCCTCGAACACGATGTGTTTTAGGAAACATGTTTAGCTCTATTTATGAGAGAGAGAGAGGAGAGAGAGAGAGAGAGAGAGAGAGATTTTATACGCAACAGGGGAAGGATGAGAAGACGAAGGATTGATGAGCTAAGAAAATGTGAGGGTATAGGATACAAACAGGCAGGAATGGAAGGACATGTCTGAGGGCTTTGTCCTGCAGTGGACTATCAATGGCTGATGATGATGATATATATACACACACACAATATGTGTAAGTATAAACATTAACCAATCATTTTGCAAAGATATTAGAAGCCACAATTTCTTTTCTTCCATTACAACCTACGAGCAAATTCCAGGAAAGCCGAGCAATCCACAGTTAAGGATAAAGGAGAAAAGAAAAGAAAAAATAAGGGAGAAATATTACGGGAATAGGAATTATGATGGATCCCTCCCTCCTCGCTGCCACTACCCCCCACTCAGCCTCCTCCCACTCCTGTCTCCTCCCACCTAAACTTCTTGGCAATAAGTAATAAAGGTACAATAATCCCTACCAGAATTTGTGGCAGGAAAAGGAAAAAAGGGTGAGGTGAAACTTTTAGAATTCTGAAGGATTCAAGGCAAAAGTTTAGAGGGAGGGAAGGGGGAGGGGAGGAGGGAGGGAGAAGGAATACTTCAAGATTGTCTGGATCGTTGAGATAAAGAAGTTCCGAAGTTATAACTCTAAGAATTCAGAACACTTTCGCTTCCGTGACCAGACGACAATGGAAATATTGATTACCTTTGTAGTACTTTTTGCTGTTCTTTTTTTCTCATTATCATTTTCCGCTTAGCTCGTCTTTTAGTCTTGTGGATAAATTACTTCTCTTACCTGGGGTGTTCCTCTCTGACTATAAAATTGGAAATTACAAGATATTGTTTTATGAAATAGAGTGTGAGAAGTAAATGAGGATAATACCTTTATATCATCATCATATCAGTCTTATATAGTATACTGCAAGACAAATGGCTCAGGCATACCATTTCATTCCTGTCTATTTATGGTCTATCTATGCCAATCTATAGGAACATATTTTCTTGACTCGTCAATCAATCGTCTTCTCTTCCTTTCTAGATTTCGTTTGCGTTGTCTAGGGACCCATTCTTATGTATATATATATATATATATATATATATATAATTGTCTCTGTGCCTATAAAATCTACATTAAAATATTTACAATTATTAAAACGGGGGTTTATTTATAGAGAGGTTAAATCCTAATTTCACCAATGGAAACTCTTCAGTCAATGGTGACAGATTATTAACTTCTGTCTGAAAATGAAAAGTATTTCAGAGGAATGATTCCAACTACTCCAGAGGAATTATTCCAATGACTCCAGAGAAATTATTCCAGGAATTTCAAAAGAATAATTACAAGGATCCCAAAGGAAGGATTCCAAGTATTCCAGAGAAATAATTCGAAGGAATCCAGAGGAATGACTCCAATGATTCCAAGAATGTCAGAGGAATGATTACAAAGATTTCAGAGGAATGATTCGAGCGGAAATATTATTTTTGTGAATAGGACAAAAAGTAAAATGAAAAGTATGAGTGATTTACTTTTAACTTTTATATATGAATTCTTTGTAATATAAGGTGTGAAAGGATGAGTAACAGGCAAGAAATTATGTAATGGGAGAACCTTGTAAAAAGGTTATCAAAAGTATTTCCTATTAATTTTACGTAGCTCAATTAAGAAAATAACAATCTTTTTATGTACAGCACCTCACAGAATTAATACTAGCCTCAGGACAACTGCGTTTTACAGGCAGCGTTGCCAACAGTTTCTCTTTTACTTAACACAGCGTTGCCTTCTTCAATGTCCAGCGGTCAGACGTCTCTTTAGCTGTCCTTGTAAAGTGGACCGGAATAAAAGAAGCCGGTTGTACACTGGGAAGAGTACGTAATATATTTGTAAAATGTAATAATTATACAATTTTCAGGACATGACAATAATGAGCTTTGAATCTTATCAACATTATGAACTAATACTATTCAAACATACATACAACGAAAGTAATATAAACAAAATATGTTACTTAAAAATACCCATCCATCTTCAACTTTTCTTTTCCTCGGAACATCTTGTAACTCGGTATTATATATAAAAGGACCCTAATTCATCTTTTTTCTGTTTTACGAGTGACATGTTTTTTTATTCCCCTTTTTTTTTTTTTTTTTTTTTTTAGACCTATGGAATTCATCGCATCTTAGATTTATCAGAAATCGGAAAGAAGTTTTTTGATATAAAAAATCTCGCTAATGTTATATCTTTATTCGGCAATAATAACTCTCAATTGTATTTACTGTACTGGTGTTTATTTACTTATATTTTAGTTTATTTATCTATTTCCCTTCCTCACTGGGCTATTTTTCCCTGTTTGTGCCCTTTAGCTTTCACCACCCTGCTTTCCAAAGTAAGGTTGTAGCTTGTCTAATGTAATAATAATAATAATAATAATAATAATAATGATAATAATAATAATAATATGACAAAGATGGGATTTATTACAGTGGAGTGTGATATTTATGAAGCTTTATGTGTTTAAACCTTTTGGAAACTTATTTCAATGTTGAAAGGTAATTTCACTAGAAATTGAATAAAAATGAAAATATTTACTGTATAAAATGTTTACCTATTTATTTTAATATATATATATAAATATATATATATATATATATACGTATATTCAAATAAGCCATATATATTTTTGATACATTAATGTCTGGATTCTCTAACCGACCTCGGGATCAGAGCCCAGGCGAAAATACACAAAGACAAGAGCTTGACTCCGCCGGGTATCGAACCCTGGTCGGCAAGCTTGTATAGACAGTGACTAAGCCACTTGGCCACGAAGAAAGATAAAAGTCAATGACAATTCTTCTGTACTTATACTGTCGAATTCAGGTATTTTGTACTTAGAATTGAAATCAACCCATCTTCACCATCGTAGCTAATTAGTAGTTTGTTACTTGGCATTCAATTAATGATAAATTTTGCACATTTTTACGTGTTTTTCATATTCAAATAAGCCATATATATTTTTGATACATTAATGTCTGGATTCTCTGAACGACCTTGGGATCAGAGCCCCAGGCGAAATCACACAAAGACAAGAGCTTGGCTCCGCGCCGGGAATCGAACCCTGGTCGGCAAGCTTGGTATAGACAGTGACCTAAGACACTTGGCCACGAAGATAGATAAAAGTCAATGACAATTCTTCTGTACTTATACCTGTCGAATTCAGGTATTTTGTACTTAGAATTGAAATCAACCCATCTTCACCATCGTAGCTAATGGTAGTTTGTTACTTGGCATTCATTTAATGATAAATTTTGCACATTTTTACGTGTTTTTCATATTCATATAAGCCATATATATTTTTGATACATTAATGTCTGGATTCTCTCAACGACCTCGGGATCAGAGCCCCAGGCGAAATCACACAAAGACAAGAGCTTGGCTCCGGCCGGGAATCGAACCCTGGTCGGCAAGCTTGTATAGACAGTGACTAAGACACTTGGCCACGAAGATAGATAAAAGTCAATGACAATTCTTCTGTACTTATACCTGTCGAATTCAGGTATTTTGTACTTATAATTGAAATCAACGCATCTTCACCATCGTAGCCAATTGTAGTTTGTTACTTGGCATTCTATATATATATATATATATATATACATATATATATATATATATATATGTATGTATATGTATATATGTATATATAAAAGTATTTATATATATATATATATATATATGTATATATATATAACTATATATATACATATATTTATATATATATATGTATATAGATATATATATATATATACATATATATGTGTGTATATATATATATATATATATACATATATATATATATATATGTATATATATTATAATATATATACAAGTACAAAGACAGTCTTCTGAATAATAATTTTACTATCATTCTCCAATAAAATTGCTTCATATTTAGTACCATACACACATACACACACGTATATATATATATATATATATACATATATACATATATATACAAGTACAAAAACAGTCTTTTGAATAATAGTTGTACTATCATTCTCCAATAAATTGCTTCATATTTAGTACCATACACACACACACACACGTATATTATATATATATATATAGAAGTATATATATATATATATATATATGAATATATATATATATATATATATGAATATATATATATATATATATATATGTATATATATAGATAGATAGATAGATAGATAGATAGGTATATGTATATGTATATATATATATGTGTGTGTGTGTATATATATATATATATATATAGATAGATAGATAGATAGATAGATAGATAGGTTTATGTATATGTATATATATGTGTATATATGTGTATATATATACATATATATATATATATATATATATAAATATATATATATATATATATATATAATAAGTAGTGATTTAACCAGTAAACCCAGCTTTCGATCAGACGGAGCGAGCTTCGCCGATACAAATTCGACGTTTGACATTTGGTATTCCAATACTCGTCAACGAACCTTTGTGTTGCATCATATCCAGACAAAGTTTCAAACTCAAAATGTTTTTTCTCTATCTCTCCAAACAGGCCTTCACCAGCTCAAACCTCTCTCTCTCTCTCTCTCTCTCTCTCCTCTCTCTCTCTCTCTCTCTCTCTTGGAGAGAGAAATCCTATATATATCCTGAAAAATCTACTTTGATGTCAAATCCTAGACATTTTGAACTGACAAGTATATGCGGTAGGAAGGTTTTGAAAGAGGATGATAAAAGAAGCCAAGTCAGAGTTCAGTAAATATTAGGAGAGACAAAATAACAACGAACTATAATTGAGCGGCGACACAAAATATTCCTTTAAATACCCTCTCTCTCTCTCTCTCTCTCTCTCTCTCTCTCTCTCTCTCTTGTCTTCAAGTTGGCTTTTGATCAATTTAATGATTACTAACCTTGAAAAAAACTAGCAATAATTATGTTAGTATTTCAAAC
>NC_090756.1:85177718-85190218 GCF_036898095.1 Palaemon carinicauda
TGGGAGAAAGGGATGGGTAAAATGTTAGTATTTCTAAATAAACAGAAATTTATTAAGCCAAATGGTAGAAAAAAAGGTCTTATCAGAAATATATTTATTTTTACATAACATAAATTGGTTGCTGTTGAAACAGCTATAATGAATTGTTTTTAAGTCAGTAATTTCTGCACTTTTTATATCAAGCTGTGGCTAGTCTCTCTCTCTCTCTCTCTCTCTCTCTCTCTCTCTCTCTCTTCGCATCATTATGATAAGTTTCTCCATTTTATTTCTTGCAGATGTGAGATTTAGATAACATGAAAAAAACATGCAGGAGTCTCTCTCTCTCTCTCTCTCTCTCTCTCTCTCTCTCTGCATAATCTTTAACACCTTTCAATTTTTTTTTGTATATTTGAAAATTAAATAAAATAAAAGAAAGCTTGGAGAATTAACTCTCTCTCTCTCTCTCTCTCTCTCTCTCTCTCTCTCTCTCTCTCTCTCTCTCTCTCTCACAAAGCTGGATAAATGGCAAACCATTGTTTGCCCCACTGGCTGAAAAATCTTTTTATCTCGCCCGGCAGTTGGGATAATGGTTGTTTTTGTGTAACATGTCCAAGGTCAATCTCTGTTTGAAGGAACCGAAAAAGAAACTCTGGGATTCCTTAAGAATTGTTTTTTCTGTTTGTTTTTGTATTCCATATGAATGCTTTTTAGTATAACTTAATTACTATAGTGTAAATGATGTTGTTACTGTATACAGAAATGTCTGACGCCAATGAGAGTTATTGGGTCCTTTGACTGGCCAGAGAGTACTACATTGGATCCATCTCTCATTTTACGGCTCACTTTTTCTTTGCCTACAAATACACCGAATCGTCTGGCATATCCTTTCCACATTCGTCTTCCTACACCTGACAACACTAAGATTACCAAACAATTCCTCTTCTCTCAAGGCGTTAACTACTGCATTATAATTATTGTGGCTACTTTCCTCGTGGTAAGGGTAGAGGAGACTCTTTAGCTATGGTAAGCAGCTCTTCTAGGAGGACACTCCAAAATCAAATGATTCCTCTTCAATCTTGTTTAGCGCCATAGCTTCTATACAATGATCTTCCACTGTCTTGGTGTGGAGTTTTCTTGCTTGATGGTACACTCTGTCACACTTTTCTATCTTATTTCTCTTCCACTCGTTTTGTTAAAGTTTTTAAAATGTATAAATGGAAGATGTGTTTTAATGTTGTTACTGTTTTAATATATCTTATATTGTTCATCATTTCCCTCGTATTTTATTTCCTTATTTCCTTTCCTCACTGAGCTATTTTCCCTCTTGCAGCCATTGGCTTATAGCATCCGGCTTTTCTAACAAGGAATACATCGATTAAAACTAAGAAAAAAAATCGATATAGAAAACAATTGGTAAACTCAAGATATATTTTTTATAATGTTGATGATATTCTAAATAATAATATATTTCTTAACAAAACGTTAAGTGTTGAATAAAGTTTTATAGTCAACGTTAAAATGTATAGTGAGATTTAGAATTGTTAGTGATATGAGATGTATTCTAACTATTAATAGGAAATTCTATATCAAATGTTTCCTCAGATATTTGAAAAGCTATATATTTCAACTATGAATAGGAAATTTAGTAACAAAAATCTTCGTGGATAATAAAAAACTATATGTATTCTAACTATTAATAGGAAACTCAATATCAAAAGTTTTCTTATATATTCAACAATATACTATACATTCTATTTATTAATAGGTTATGTAATATAAAAAGTATACTTCGATAATGAGAAATGTATACTCTAACTATTAATAGGAAATTTATTATCAAAACTTTCCCATGATATTAGAAATACTAAACCCGAGTCACATTCCAGAATAAATGGGTAGATCCATCAACGGGTAGAACATGTAAAAATAATATTTATTATTAATCACTTTTGCCTTAATGACAATGAAAGAATTTGAATCAGGTCCCTTTGAGAGAGTCTGAGTAAAAGTACAACTTATACTAATTGGAGGTTGTAATTAGGATGGAGAGCAGATGACAGCGCGGAACCCCCTTAGTGCAAAGGCTAATTGTCTTTATGCTAATTGTGCTTTTTGCAGTCGCTCGCTGGAATCAGGAGATTTACTTGAATTAACTACGCGCTCGATTTGCATTTAATCAGTGCAATATTAATGAGTGATCTACATTTCGGAAGAGTTTTCGGTTATATGTATTTGTATTTGCATTGCAATGATGATCGATATATTGCTATTTTGGGTTGCATTGAACATTGAAGTACTTTTTAAATTGCAATGATGATCGAGTATTTCTTTATTTGTGTTGCAACGATGGTCGAGATATTGCTGTTGTGTGTTGCAATGATGATCGAGCTATTGGTATATAGTGTCGCAATGATGATCGAGAACAAATCTAAAGGAAAATTTGGATAAAAATCGTCTTGAAAATAAGATTAGTTTGCTTAAAATATTGGAGAGTTTTTTTATTGAAGGAAAAATAACGAGATCAGTTTCATATTTGTTATAGAACTTTGATTAAATTCTTTCCAAGGAATCTACAAGATAATAATAAGAAAACCTTTGTATATTTATGGTGTTCGTAGATAAAAAAGTGATAAGAAATTATACAGATACAGAAGGATTTGAGTAAAGAATATTGTGATGAACTGGTTTAGTAGGAATAGGTGATTCATGGATGATTCACCCTATAGTGTTTGGCAGATTATATATGACATTTGGTACCGTAGAAGTTGACTATTGGTCTAAGTGAAACTCAGAATGACAAATATAGTAATTAGGAATGGGAAAATAGTAGAATAAAATTGGAAATTTTACTCAATTTATGAAATTATTAACTATTATGCAAATTTTATCTCAAGATTCTCCTCATAACAGTTTTCAATAACCTTCAAAATCCCTTCAAAAGTTCAAATTTGCAGCAAATGTTTTCATATTGAACAGGCTGAAATAAGTCTCTTTTTATAGTTGATATGTGAAAGATCTGTGTTAATATTATTACTGTGCTCAAAATACTTTATTTTAATTTTTCATTACTTTTCCTATTTCCATTCATCAGTGGGCTATTTTCTCCCTGTTAGGGTCCTTTGGCTCATAGAATCTTGTTATTAATAATGTTAAACATGTCAACAATGTTAATAGTTAATAATAATAATAATAATAATAATAATAATAATAATAATAATAATAATAATAATAATAATAATAATAATAATAATAATAATAATTCTTATATATGATTTTAATGTTTTTGCACTCACGAACCTAGAATGTACTATGGATTGACATGTACATTGTTCATCGAACAATGGCATGAACATACCACCCTACATTGTGAGTTGTATTATTATCTTTCTTTTTTCTGGTCAGTTTTCATATTTTTTTCTCTTTTATCTTTTTCTTTTTTACATCAACCAAAAAATACTTATAATTTTGTATAATTAGTAAAACATATCACATAACAGAGAATCATATAAAGACACTCTGAAGATCCTTTTATTAATCGACATACAATTCTAAAATGGAGAGAGAGAGAGAGAGAGAGAGAGAGAGAGAGAGAGAGAGAGTCCTTAATCTGGATTTTTTTCTATTTTTTTTTCATAAAATTTCCTATTCATATGCTTTAGGTGAATGTATTGTTGAAGATAAGACGATAGATTCACGAACTAATAAAAGTTGCGGGTGTGGACTGGCATAGAAAGACAATAAAAAGACGAAATTGGAAGGACAAGTCTAAGGTCTTTGTTCAGCAGAGGAATAGAAACGCTGATGATGATGGTGGTGATGCTAATCGTCCTTGACATATTCTTAGATTCCATTAAGCAAAGAGCGAGTACTTCCAGAGATAACGAAATTGAATTAAAAAAATGAGAATATAAGTAAATCAGGCAACGTTAATGAGTTGAACCTTAAATTATAGTGTTCCACTCAATGAAGAATGGAGCAAAGCAAATAACACTTGAACACCGAACTAGATAAATCCTCAAAAGGAAGCCAGAATTATGATCACCGCCCAAAGTGGCGTTCACGTCCGGAGTCCGGTATAAATCCTGGGGTTTTATGACCCCAATCATACGGAGAACGCTGGAATCGGATACGATAACGTTTCAGAATATTTCATGAAGTCCTGAAATAACTTCGGTGTATGACTGTCCTACTGATAGAAAGAGGGAGTGGAGTATTTTTGTGAAACTTGAGAGATACAGAACCTTTTCTAATTCATGATTTTTCACATTTAAAGATTTAAAGATCACTCGTGAATGGCAGAGGCGAGGGACAGTGACAGTGCCACAGCAGGACAATGCCCTAGAGACTGATCATATATTTTAAAGGTTTAAAGGTCGAAGGTGAATGGCAGAAGTAAGGGAAATGACAATGGATTAGCAGGACAATGCACTAGAGATTGACGATATATACATATAATCAGTAACCAAGCCCCTTTTACAACAAGCTAGGACCAGGGAGGGCCAGATAATGGCTGCTAGTGACTCAGCTATAGGCTATAGCCTCACTCAACCTCACTTCATGATGCTGATTGTTGTCAACTTACTAGTTCGCCAATTATTAAAATATACTGAAATAAAGATGAGTTGGAACCACAATTAGAATTGATCCTAAGCCCGTTAGCAAAATGATAAATAGTTTGTGATTTCAAGGTACCAAGGAAATTATTAGTTGAAAGCTAATTCGAGTATTAACGGACCTTGCCAACTTTAAGTTATCATGAGTGTAATCATTGGCTATTTTTCCTGAATGCTTCCATAGTGTGTATTTATCGAAGGACCTCTTCCAAATCTGTATGTCCCTTTTTTTTTATTTAAAAAGCTTCTCTCAGTTTTCCTTCAGTGGAATTCCTCCGGTGCCCAGAGGAGCACAAAGACGCCATCACCTACCATTCTATTCTAACTTGTTTTCCAAATATTATCTTTTTGATTCGTATAAATGAATATGATCACCTATCAAGTATTTCTTTATTGACTCATCAGCCTGTTGTGAGTACTCTACAAGTGACTATTGCCTCTTCTGTATTGAATTAATTAACATATCATCTGTTGAAGATTTTGCTTTAATGCATCACATCTCAGTATAGTAATCTTCATTTTGCTCCATAACATTCACAAAGAAGGGTAACACAAATAGCCTGGACGATGCGGATGACCTGGAGTCAAGGATAGGTTATAAGAAAATTCACGGTTCTTTATCCTTGAATACTACTCGGCACCCATAAAAATACATCGTTCCCCTACGGGTGTTGGAGGCAGAGCGGTTCTACTCACCTTACAGGAGAATGCCTTTACTTTGTATACCTGTGCTTCATAAATCACCTATTTAGTTTAAACTTATTTACTTACAGGCTTACTCCTTTCTCTAGCAACCAGCTCTTTATATGCTGCAATGTCCACTATTTCAACCTATAACTACCAAGTAGCCTTTCCATTATAAAATAGCTGCATTTAATAACGAATGAAACATACACTCATACACTAATACGCACTCATACACACACGGATGGTGAAATTCCCTACATATACCGCTGCTTTACAAGGGATTAATTACAGGTATCAGCATTGCATGTTCTTGTTAGTAAGAGTGGGAGCGGGCATGCCTGTAGCAACGCTGGAAAGTGCTTCCGTGACATGGGCATGAACGAATGATTACTTGTACCATATTTATACAATGCAGCACAGTAACCTGCCGGAAATCTTTAAAACAAATTGCGTGGTTTCCTTTTTCTAAATATAAGAGGCTTGACCTTATTAAGAGCTTTGAGCAATTAAATGTCATATAAGGATGCAGACACCACAAGAAACAATCTAGCTGGAGCAGGGCTTGAACCTTAGTCTATAAGATCACCTGGCATGGACATTTCCTATAGGCTACTACGACTGACCATATGTTTCGAAGGTTTGAAGTTTGCTCATGAATGGCAGAGCCCAGGGGCAGTGACAATGCCCTAGAGACTGACCATATATACATATGATCAGTACCCAAGATCCCTCTCCATCAACCTATGACCAGGGAGGGCCAGGCTATGTCTTCTGGTGACTAGGCTGGTAATACTATACTACCCAAAGCCCCCATCCTTAGCTCACAAGAATGGTGAGGTTGCAGTCACTGCAAGAAACTTTCGAGCTAAACCAGGTCTCGAACCCCAATCCAGAAGATCACCAGGAAGGGACGTTTCCAACAGGCTTCCATAAAATTGTATTACCAAAATCCACTTACCTAAATGAAATAGTGCAAAGTGAAATATCAGATTTCTTTAATGCTTCCAAAAAAGTTTTAATCATTAAAAGTAATATACCATACTACACTAGTGTACGTGACCCGTCAAAATGATGACTAAATATCTTTATAGATATGTACACACAGATTCAACCCTTCCCACCCCTTCCCCCTTCCCCTTTCCCTAACTACAGCATGGCAGTTATGGTTTCCGAGTCTACCTCTCAGAGGACTCGCTTCCCTGATTTAACGGTAGGCTGCACTTTGTAGAGCTGATTTTTGCCAGATTTTTCTATTTTTTTTCTTTGCTAAAAGTCTTCCTTTGGCCTAGCAAAATGCCGTGATACCTGTAGAATTCATCTCCAGCCTCTATAATGCCCCGCATGGTCGTCAACGCCCCCCTTATCTTCATAGTAAAAATAAGAAATATAATTAGTAATTGTGTAATTTTTATAGTATACATCTCAAAAATTGGTCGAAGTCGTTTTCTAATATTATTTTCATCAAAGAAAACTAAATTAGGGGTGACTATGATATTATCTCCCATTTTCCTGTGTCATCAGAAAAAAAATTGTTTTTCTCGTTTTTTTTTCGGGAGAGGGGTGTATTTCTTTGCTTGTCCTTCTTTGATGCCTTAAATAATATAATTTTTAGATGTTTTAAGCTATCAAGTGACATAATAACAACAAAGTCACAGAAGGTTTTGTCCCTAAATCAAGATTTTAATTTTTGGTGAATATTTATTTCTAGGTATCGCTCCATCACTAAAGTTATTGCTCTTTTTTTTTTCTTGCTGTGTGCTTATTTACTGTTCGATTTTGATAAAACTTTGTGTGCATGTTCCAAGTGGATATACAAACATGCCTACACACCGAATTCCTATTCCAGACAGTAGTTTCTCACCGATCAACAAATAACATTTAGTACAGTGGCACCGAATTTAACTTTTTTATTCATAAAATCATTTATTTTCTCTGTAGGAAGATACAACTCACAGAGGATATGCCTTATTATAGTGCTAATAAAGCCTGAGAATATCATTGGCGTGTCTTGATTAGTGTATTTTTGGGAAATATTTTTACGATTGGCACCCCTACAAAGTGGAGCCTACCTTAAGGGACAGGGAGAAATCGAGTAGTCATACTTTTGGCAATGCCACTCAGCGTGATAGAAAATATATATATATATATATATATATATATATATATATTGGAGTAGGGAGGCACGTTCTGTCTTTCATCCATTTATTAGCGCCGACGTTTCGTATCAGCTTGATAAATTTTCCAGGCTGAAACGATTACAAATCAATTGCGTATAAGTAAAAGGATACACACAACGTTTACCAACACCAAAATTAAAAAACTTTTTAATAAATTAGGAATAAAAACAGACTAAAAACGGAAACACAGAATGACAGTGAAAGGGCTCGGAGCGAATACAGAGAAACAAATTAATTAAAAAATAATAATAATAATACAAATATATATAAAATAATAATAATAATAATACAAATATATATAAAATAATAATAATAATAATAATAATAATAATAATAATAATAATAATAATAATAATAATAATAATAATAGAACGAACAAGACACCGCTGTAAACTGACACGAAAAATTGTTATGGAAGGGAGTGTAAACAAAACAACAGGTAATTAGGCAATAAACAATTGGGAGGAAGACGACTGGTGGTTTGGAGAAGGTACAGTTAGCTTAATCATTATTGATTCAAGGGTGGTTAGTTCGTCTGTATATCGGGTTCTTCCTACAATCTTAAAATGACTGGCATATATGTGTGTTTTGCAACTTTTACCGTGATTTCTTATGTTAGATTGTTCTGGATTTGATAGTTGACAACCCGTTCTATAGCTAATTCCTTGATGTCAGATTAGTGGCTCCTCATACTGAAGTGACTTTCCTTGCTGATTACTTTAATGATAATCATTTCCCTCCAGCAATTTTTCATAGATCCTTTAATAAGCTACTTAATCTGAAATTCAATCCAACCCCAATAGTTCACAGTGTCCTGAAGCTCTGTATGTTTGCTAGATTTCCCTTTCTCCATAATAATAAATTAAGGAAAAAATGCATCAACCTATTCAATGAGCAACTACCTGCCCTTAATTTTAAACTAATTCCCATAAACCCCCGAACTATCGGCTCACTCTTCCAAGTCAAGGATAAGATCAGCCCCCTATTTGCTTCCGGTGTCGTTTATAAGTATAATTGTCCCAGATGTGATCTTGGCACTTACATCGGTTGCACCAGAAGGCTGCTAAAAGTCCGAATTTCCTCTCATCAAGGAATTAGCTACAGATCGGGTGGTCGACTATCAAATCCAGAACAATCTAACATAAGAAATCACAGTAAAAGTTGCAAAACACACATAGATACCAGTCATATTAATATTGTAGGAAGAACCTGACATACAGACGAACTAACCACCCTTGAATCAAAAATGATTAAGCTAACTGTACCTTCTCTTAACCACCAGTCGTCTTACACCCAATGGTTTATTGCCTAATTACCTGTTGTTTTGTTTACACTCCCTTCCATAACAATTTTTCGTGTCAGTTCGCAGCGGTGTCTTGTTCACTCTATTATTATTATTATTATTATTATTATTATTATTATTATTATTATTATTATTATTACTATTATTATTATTATTATTATTATTATTTTCTAGTATTATTATTATTATTATTAGTAATAGTATTTAATTAATTAGTTTCTCTGTATTCGCTCCAAGCCCTTTCACTGTTATTCTGTGTTTCTGTTTTACTCTGTTTTTATTCTTAATTTATTAAAACGGTTTTTAATTTTGGTGTTGGTAAACGTTATGTGTATCTTTTTACTTATACGCAATTGATTTGTAATCGTTTCAGCCTGGAAAATGTATCAAGCTGATGCGAAACGTCGGCGCTAATAAATGGATGAAAGACAGAACGCGTCTTCCTACTCCAATATGTTTATCCCTGAGTAATTGCTCCTGTCTCCATACTTTTATATATATATATATATATATATATATGTATATATATATATATATATATATGTATATATATATATATATATATATCCATGATTTACTCTTGATATAGATTTTATTCATCCAATGCAATAAAAATTAAGCCAAACATAAATTCCAATCTAATGGAACTACTCAACCCGCATTACATCCGTCTAAAAGCAATGGCTGCTTGATTGCAGATTGCAAAGTGGACGACCTAACCAAACAGTAAGTTTCCCTGACCATGAACACTTGTGACAAACACGACTATTATCCTGTTGCTGCTAAGCAACCAGTGCTGGGTGAATTATTGCTGACTTAATGAAGGCTGAAAGGGGGATTAGATATGGGAAGGCAAAATCGGTGGGTCGTGTAATCCGACATCTGGGTTTACTTCAGCTGGTACGCATTTAAGGACATATCTGGCTAAATCTTGCTTGGCTTTATGATAGCGAGAACGGGTCACTTCCATTAAGAGTATATATATATATATATATATATGTGTGTGTGTGTGTGTGTGTGCGCGTGTGTGTGTATGTATATATATAACTATATATATATATATATATATATATGTGTGTGTGTGTGTGTGTTTGTGTGCGCGTGTGTGTGTATGTATATATATATATATATATATAGTCAGCAATAAAAATTTGATAATTACTCGTCCAGACAAAGGTAAAGGTACCGTTATCCTTGACAGACATGACTACATATAAAAAATGAATGACATTTTAAACGACTCTTCATAATTTACCAAAGTTGGTGACCCAGACCTTTACAATATTACTTAACCCGAAGATAAAATCAACAGATTTCTTAGAACACTAAACCAAACCAAAACAATAGATGAAAATACGTATCAGGACCTTTTGTAACAGGATCTACATATGGACTTATGTACGGACTGCCAAAGATACACAAAGAAGGAATTCCTTTGAGACCCATCCTTTCTTCCATTAACACTGCTAGCTATAAACTCGCCAAATTTCTTGTCCCTTTACTCCAACCACTGACTCACAACAAATATACATTAATAAACTCGGCCTCCTTAAAAGATGACATTATCACGCAGGACTCAGATCTGTACATGGCGAGCTTTGATGTGGAATCTCTGTTTACAAATGTTCCCGTTGTAGAGACTATCAACATCATTTTAGACAGGCTATTTCCCACTGACGATTGCTTGTTCAACAATCCTAAAAGAACTCAATTCAAGTTGCTGTTAGAATTAGCCGTGCTGGATACGCCCTTTGTTTTTAATAATACGGTTTTTAAGCAGACTGAGGGGATGGCCATGGGAAGCCCTCTGGGTCCTACTTTTGCAAACATATTTATATGCTCCCTGGAGGAGCGAGCTTTAGATGTATGCCCACCTAATTTCCGCCCACTCTATTATAGACGCTACATAGATGACACTTTCGCCTTGTTCAGATGTAATTACCATGTTGATACCTTTCTTGAGTATTTAAACAACCGACACCATAACATTAGATTTACGGTTGAAGCAGAGACACAGAATTCACTTCCGTTCCTTGATGTGAGGATATCCAAGGACGAGTCTGGCTTTCATGCTGGTATTTATAGAAAGAGCACCTTTACAGGCCTAGGGACCAATTTTTATAGCTCATATTTTTTTAACTTTAAACTGAATTCCGTGTCAACTCTCCTCCATAGAGCCATTAATCTGACATCAAGCTGGTCTACCTTTCATACTGAAGTGACTTTCCTTGCTGATTACTTTAAGGATAATTATTTCCCTCCAGCAATTTTTCATAGATCCTTTAATAAGCTACTTAATCTGAAATTCAATCCAACCCCAATAGTCCACAATGTCCCCAAGCTCCGTATGTTTGCTAGATTTCCCTTTCTCCATAATAATAAATTTAGGAAAAAATACATCAATCTATTCAATGAGCAACTACCTGCCCTTAATTTTAAACTAATTCCCATAAACCCCCGAACTATCGGCTCACTCTTCCAAGTCAAGGATAAGATCAGCCCCCTATTTGCTTCCGGTGTCGTTTATAAGTATAATTGTCCCAGATGTGATCTTGGCACTTACATCGGTTGCACCAGGAGGTTGCTAAAAGTCCGAATTTCCTCTCATCAGGGAATTAGCTATAGAACGGGTTGTCGACTATCAAATCCAGAACAATCTAACATAAGAAATCACAGTAAAAGTTGCAAAACACACATAGATACCAGTCATTTTAATATAATAGGAAGAACCCGACATATAGACGAACTAACCACCCTTGAATCAATTATGATTAAGCTAACTGTACCTTCTCTAAACCACCAGTCGTCTTCCACCCAATTGTTTATTGCCTAATTACCTGTTGTTTTGTTTACACTCCCTTCCATAACAGTTTTTCATGTCAGTTTTCCTTACGCTACCGTTGTGGGTAGGTGTCTTGTTCGTTCTATTATTATTATTATTATTATTATTATTATTATTATTATTATTATTATTATTGTTATTATTATTATTATTATTATTATTATTATTATTATTATTATTATATATTTTACTATTATTATTATTGTTATCATAATTATTATTGAATTAATTTTTTTTCTATATTCGCTCCAAGCCCTTTCACTGTTATTCTGTGTTTCTGCTTTTACTCTGTTTTTATTCTTAATTTATTAAAAGCTTTTTAATTTTGGTTTTCGTAAACGTTGTGTGTATCTTTTTACTTATACACAATTGATTTGTAATCGTTTCAGCCTGGAAAATGTATCAAGCTGATACGAAACGTCGGCGCAAATAAATGGATAAAAAACAGAACGAGACTCCCTACTCCAATATATATATACATATATATATATATATATATATATATATACGTGTGTATGTATATACATATGATATATGGGGTATGAAGTTGAATCCTAACAAAACTCAAGGTGTGTTAAGGACAGTGGCTCCTCAAAATCCAAATCTCAGTATTGATAATGTTTCTTTAAATTTGTATGACTTAAAATTTTAGGGGTGATTCTCGACTTTAAATTTACTTTTGAGAAACACATTAGGTCTGTGTCTTCTTCAATTGCACAAAAAATTGGCTTATTGAAAAAGTCTTAAGATTTTTGGCGATCAATCTATTTTGAAGAAGTGTTCTAATTCTTTCATTCTACCTTGTTTTGAGTATTGTTCTTCTGTTTGGTCTTCAGCTGCTGATTCTCATCTTAATTTGTTGGACAGAAACTTACGGTCTATTAAATTTCTTATTCCTG
>NC_090756.1:85195218-85202718 GCF_036898095.1 Palaemon carinicauda
AAAAAACTTCAATGTAAATGTAGCATTTAAGAGTAAAAATACAATAAAAACAGCCTTAATAAAGAATTCTCCTGACATTACCAAGGGATGTGTATATCGTATTCCATGCAATGCTTGTGAAAAATACTATATTGGTCAAACTGGTAAAGCCCTAGAAAAGAGAATTGAACAACATAAGAAAAGTGTCAGGTATGCTCAAGATAATAATGCACTCTTTGCCCACGTTAGAGATAAAAATCACCCTATTAATTGGTCAGGTGCAAAGAAATTGGTTCATTCAAATAACTTAGTAGAAAGAAACATCATAGAGTCCAGTTTCATAAAAGAAACCTTTGAAAACAACTTGAATATTGGTCATGGAATGTATAAACTCGACGCCTTTATATGTAAAGAGATTTGTAAGCTATATAAAAAAACATTAACCACTTAATGTAGAATTGAATGTATTGTGAATAATTAACGTCGGTGTGAAATTAATATTTAGACCTAAGCTACCATTCATTAAAGGAAACTATTATTTTATATAGTATGCATAAGTATATTGGCACTATATAGTGTTATGCTAGATATAAGTATTGATATATACATGATTATATGTTTATGATATTAATGTTGTATACATATAAATGTATATATGCATATGTATGTATGTGTATATATGTATATATGTATATATGTATGTGTATATATATGTATATATGTATGTGTATGTATATGTATGTGCATGTGTATGTATTTATGTATATGTCTATGTATTTGTATCTGTATGTATGTATATATATGTATATATATATATATATATATATATATGTGTATGTGTATGTATATGTATGTATATATGTATATATATTTGTATGGTTGTGTATGTTTTGCTTATGTATTTATATAGATAAGGCTACCGCATTGACATATAAATAACTGTACTGAAAGTAAAATAAGAAGAAAACAAGAATATACCCGCCACTAGAAATGACCCTTTTTAGCAGGTGTCTAACGAGCTTGCGGACTCCTCCTACTCAACACCTGAGTCAAGCCCAGGTAGCGGGTAAGGGAGTGTCATTGTTCTCTAAATCTCTATATGTATGTTCGCACTTTTGCTTTCCCTATAAATTGTAAGAAACCTCTCTCAATAAATCAGTCCTCTGAGGAAGTATCACGAAACTAGTCAGGACTTAAGTGTATATTCCGTATTTTCATTTTCCCTGTGGTTCTTCTGCATCTGAGCATCACGTTTTCCTGTGATTTTTACGCATATATGTGTGTATATATATATATATATATCTATATATATATATATATATATATATATATTTATATATATATATATATATATATATTTATATATATATATATATATATATATTTATATTTATATATATATATATATATATGTGTGTGTGTGTGTGTGTGTTATATATATATATATATATATATACTTTCTCTGTTGACTCTAACACCATGATAAAATTAATAAAACTATGTATCAAGGGTTGCAAATTTGTCTTTGGAAAGAAATGTTATAAACAAAAATTTGGTATGGCAATGGGCAACCCTCTGTCACCATTGTTGAGTAATTTATATATGGAATTTTTTTGAAACCAGGTACCTACCAAGAATACTACCTATTAGCATCCTTTGCGTAAGATATGTTGACCCATCAACAAAAATGAAAACATGTTTTTAACAGCAATAATTAATAGAGTACCGACCACAAAATTTAAAGTTGAAATATAGGTAGACAATAGGTTGGCCTTTTTAGATGTGTTAATTTTAAGAAATGATAGAGGTTTTAGATTCTCAGTTTATAGAAAACCGACAAATGTGGATTCATACGTTCATTTTTACTCCAATCATACGACAAAAATTATGATATTTTCATCTATGTTTTTAAGGGCACTGCGGGTCAGTTGCCCTTAATTCCTTGAAGCTGAGCTTGGGAAGATCCGGGTAATTACAGGTAATTTATAATATCAGGAGAATTTTATCGACACAGCTTTCTATAAAGCAAAGAAAACTTTTTATGAAACTGACTCTGAAACTGATTTTATTATGAAAAACCTTCTCATCTTACCCTTCCACAAAAATTTCTTGACAATTCCTAGATTAATGAAAGTTTTTAATGTCAATGTTATTTTTAAGAATTTTATTTTAAAGGATATTTTAATTAGAAATTCACCTGTACAAAGCAAGGGATGTGTTTATGAAATCCCATGTAATCAATGCAATAAAAGATATGTAGGACAAAGTGGTAAAGACCTTGAAACAAGACTAAAACAACACAGATATAATGTTCGAACAAAAAACAAACAAGTAGTTTGTTTCAGCATATGAATAACTGTAATCACAACATTAATTGGAAAGGGTCAAAAGAAATTTTATATTGTAAGGACATAATAAAACGCAATATCATAGAATCATGTATCATAAAGAAAAACCGTGAAGAATTGAAAAACAATAGCCCAGGAATGTATAAACTTGATGAACTACTTATAAACAATGTATTTAAACAATTGTCATTTTTAAACAAGCTGTAATTTTTAAACTCACTGATTTTTAAACTAGCTATATTTTTTCAAACTAGTTGTGTACTAATTTTTATGTTATTGTATTATTTCTTTTTTACTGCTGTCGCCAAGGTGACTTTGATCCTGTTCTTAACTTTGTATCAATTGGACCTGAAGAGGTATGAAAATACGAAAGCGCTAGTCCAAGAATTTTCTTTTTCAGATCCTTCCTCCAGCATAGTGATATATATATATATATATATATACACATATATATACATATATATATAGATATATATATATATATATATATATCACCCAAAACAAAAGCAACTCATCTTCCACAAAGAAATAAAAAATCAAATATTGCATGTTAAAATGTACACAAAACATTATTAATAATTCCACTCATTTCTTCTTAAACCATCTGCAACCAAAACACAGAATACCCAAAGTGAAAAAAACCATAACATCAGGTCTATATAACCTCAACAATAACCTCCCTCTTGTTGCGAGCAATACGGGCTTCTTAGGCGGGACAGGGGTAGGAAAAAGATATTCCTTCATCCCTCGATTTTACTTGTCCGGGTTTACGACACAATTTCGCAACATATCTCACTACCACCGTTTCACCATTTATTTAAATCATTACAACACTTGCACTTGCAACTTTCAACCGGTGGTCACTAGCCGTTTTCCAGAGAAAATCATTCATCTTCCCGCCCTTCTCTTATAACATCAAGTATAAGGTATTCACATCAACACATTCTCTAACATTGCCTATACTCAAGGCTGAACTTTAATCCCGCAGCCACTTGCCATTCGGGAACCGCCCCGGCCCTAGTAACCAGGAATCATTTATACACATGAATAATACAACATCCGCCTGACGGATCTCACTTGACCTATTTAACCCCTGATTGTTTTTAGGTTCACTCATCAATGTTATACGTATTTCCACGCTAGGCAAAATTACCACAACATTTTTCGTATAAATTTAGCATCAAAATAATACATTATTATCATCACATTTATTTAAAACACGTCGAAAGAAGAAATGAGGTCTCTTCAAACAACATCAGCAAGGGAAAAAAAATTTCAACTCATCAACTCGAGAGGTGTCACTTATGCAGGGGTAACGAGGAACACTTTTGAAAACTACCTCTATAGGTACCACATGTATGTGTGCCTGATGAAGTTCAGACACTGCCATTAACAATGCTTTGTATCACAACTGTGTTAGACTTAACCATATTTACTCGGTAAGGACCCAAATACGCTGGCTCTAGTTAGTGTTTCCTAGGTTGTAATCGTTTCAAATACACACGATTGCCCACAAATACTTTTACCCGTGCGGTTTTGAGGCGACCATAATACTTTGAGCTGTGATTTTCATTAGCTCTTTTCAAAAACCTTTCAGTGGTGTTCATTATTCCCTCAATAAATTTAATAAATATACACGTTAATGCTCAGTTGAAGAATTTGGCAATTGTTGCGAATCAATGAGAACCGTACATGGTAAAACAGGATCCTGTCCATACACTAAAAAGAAAGGCGTGTCCCTGAGCGAAGCATTATATGCAATATTCAAAGGTAGCTCAGCTGTAGGAAGCATGGCATGCCAAAGAAGCGGTCATCAGCCACTAAGTAACGGAAAATTCTCCCTACTTCCCTATTATGAAACTCTACTAAGCCTTTTGCTGAATGCCTAAATGTGGTCACTGAAAAGTGTTCAATTTTCATCAAGTCCGTGACCGATTTCACCAACTTATTTATAAACTCAAAACCATTATCACTTATCAAAATTTCCAGGCAACCAAACATAGTAATAAATGAGCACAGCACCTGGGCTAATGAATTTGCATATTTATCCAACATTGCGTAAGTATGAGTGTGCCAAGTAAATGCATCCACATATAGACATATAAACTTATGTTTTTTTAACCCAGTAGGATAAGGCCCTACTACATCCATATGTACTCTATAAAATTTAATGGGAACAATTATCGCCTTTCTGTCTTCCGGTACAGTATTTTCATGTTCTTTGAAACAGTTATGAGCATGACAGCCTTTTATATAATTCTCTATAGACTTTTTCATTTCGAACCCAAAGAAGGATTCACGTGCTCTCCTTAATGTTCTATCAATCCCTAAATGCACTGGATACGGACTTGCATGTACAATGTGGATGACTCGTTTAATTAAAGAGGGAGGAAGAACTACCTGTGCACAAAATTCCCCTCCTTTCTTCTCGTAAGCACAATTTAAGATATAATTTTCAACAAAATATTTCTCGCAAGGCACATTCAGAAATGACGGATAACTCTCCGATTCCCCTTTATTCACTGCTCGCACTCTTTCCATCTATTCCTCTTCTTCCTGTCCCTCTCAGACTTTTTTTGTGTCCCAACCTCCCCAGACAATCAAACCTGCATCAACAGGGCATTCATTCTGGACACCCCTGGTCATGTCCTCGGTCATCCACATATATTCATCTCTCTTTCTCTCCCCCGAGTCGACTCTCTCTCTCTCTCTCTCTCTCTCTCTCTCTCTCCTGAGTCGACTCTCTCTCTCTCTCTCTCTCTCTCTCTCCTGAGTCGACTCTCTCTCTCTCTCTCTCTCTCTCTCTCTCTCTCTCCTGAGTCGACTCTCTCTCTCTCTCTCTCTCTCTCTCTCTCTCTCTCTCTCTTTTGAGTCGACTCTCTCTCTCTCTCTCTCTCTCTCTCTCTCTCCTGAGTCGACTCTCTTTCTCTCTCTCTCTCTCTCGTCTACTGCATATGCATCGCGAGAACTCTCATCCCGTTCTCTTTTTTCTCTATTATGATGGGGGGTCTTCACTATTTTGGTTACGTTCTTCGTTCCTCTTTTGTGCCCTGGTTGTTAGTCCTATTACTGCACTTCTAGAGAGAGCATCAGCTACCTTTTTAACCTTACCTTCTATGTGGTGAAAACCCTTTATATCAAATTCTAAAAATCTTTCAATCTATGTCGCTTGACGACAGGTCAGATCACTTTTATAATACAAATCACGTAAGGGGCGATGATCGCTTTGCAACTCAATCGACTGCCCTAATAAAAAGAACTGATGCGTCTCTAGAACCCAAAGAATAGCCAAAGCCTCTCGATTGAATGTACTATAATTCTTTTCTGCCCCTTTTAACACCAGGGAAGCAAAACAAATAGATCTCTCTCTGCCTTTATTGTCTCGTTGAGACACTACGCCATCAATAGATACGCTACTCACATCTGTTGTCACTAAAAACGGGCTATCAAATCTAGGATATGCGAGTAATTCATTGCAAGTTAAGGATGCTTTCAAATGGTTAAAGGCCCTTTCTTCTTCCTCTCCCCAATTTATTACTTTTTGTATCTTTAAGGCATCTAAGGGTCTCGCTATCTCTCCAAAACCTCTTATAAATTTACGGTAATACCCAGAGAGCCCAAGGAGCCCAGCTACTTCCTTGAGTTACGTGGCCTGGGGAAATCTGTAATAGCCGCTACTTTACTGGGGTGGAGTTGGATACCTTCTGGGGTTATTATGTGACTTGAAAATTCGACCTGTTTACAGAAAAATTTACACTTTAACAAATTTATTTTCATACCATTACGTTGCAATGCTTCTAAAACTTTACGAAAAGTATCATTATGTTCTTCGGCCGTTTTCCCTGTAATTATGTTATCATCTAAATAAACAGGAACATTATGGCCAATTAAGGGCGACAAAACCACCTTCATTAGTCTATAAAAATGACTTGGAGCATATTTTACACCAAAAGGAAGAAAATTAAACTGAAATAATTGATCGTTAGCTACAGTATAAATGCTGTTTTACATTTACTGTCTTCCTGAATGGGAATTTGAAAGTATCCAGATTTTAAATCAACAGTTGTAAAACATTTGCTATCCCATACTTTCAAAAGTAATTCTTCGATTGAGGGGAAACGGAATGAATTATCCTTAGTGATTGCATTCAATTTCCTATAATCAACACAATCTCACCGAGCCATCCTTTTTCCTAACAGCTACAATTGAAGAAGCCCAGGGGGATTCGCTCTCCTCGATTATCCCTTGTTCCCTTAATTTATTAATTTCCCTTTCTATCTCTCCCTGGAAATGAATGCTTCAATGCTAAAGGGAAATCGATCAATCCTCCCGGGTGACTCATCTCCAATTGCAATTACATCGGAATAATTATTGACAATATCACTAACTACAGGCTGATCTTCTGAGGGACATATTTTTCCGGCTTGCATAATCAAATTCCTAAAACAGCTGTTTTATTAGACAAATTAACTATAGTTATATCTGCTTTGTTCTCTTTAATTTCTGTCAAGCCCTCTAATATTATATGGGGGCCCAATTGTCATGGGGTTTAACAACTACCTTGGTTCCTTCCGCAAGACGGCGACACAAGGTCACAGATAAATCGTAAGGGTCTGGGGGAACAATACTTCACCTCTCTCAGGTATAGCTGATACCAAGGTCTATAGAATACAAGGTCTACCCATCAGTGACCCAAAATTTGTCATCTACTGCGCAGACCACCCGTGCGGAGATTAATGACGTCACACAGTACCATGCTCTGATTTACCAGCCTTTGTTTTCCAGTATCTGCAGTTAGTTTACAAGGAAGCTGGTGTTAGTATTCAGTGTGAAGCTCTTCCACTTCCCAATTAACTACTTGTTGAGTCCTATTTGCAGAGTGCTTTAATTATTTGCTATTGGTTTAAAATGCCTCGTTACTGTGCTGTGTTCTTCTAATAAAGATAAAAGAGGTGAAGTAGTAACTCTTCATAGCTTTTCCAAGCACCTGGAAACTAGAAATCTGTGGATAAATTCATATAAAAGGAAGGACCCTTTCAACCCTGATAATGCAATCATGTGTAGTTTACATTTTGAACCTGATGCATTTGAAAGAAACCTGAAATATGAATTGCTTGGAGAACCAATGCCATAAAACCAACGACGATTAAAGGAAGGATTAATTCCTACATTA
>NC_090756.1:85207718-85225218 GCF_036898095.1 Palaemon carinicauda
AGCACATTAAATAGTCGCTGCATTATCGATGCTGGTGCGTAGTGGATTAATGTCCTGTGCGCCTTTCTCAGTTTACCTGGAATGCTTTTTGGCGCTATTAATCTACCTCGGCTTTCTCTTTCTGATATTTTAAGCTCCATGATCTTTTCAGCAATTCCTTCTATTTGCTTCCATGCTTGTATTATTATGTAGCGTTCTCTTCTCCTTTATAGACTGTATAGTTTTAAAAATTGCAGTCTTTCCCAGCAGTCAAGTTCCTTAACTTCTTCTATTCTAGCAGTATAGGACCTTTGTACACTCTCTATTTGCGCAATATCCTTTTGGTAGTGTGGGTACCATATCACATTGCAGTACTCGGGTGTACTACGCACATAAGTTCAGCTTTTCTTGTTTTAAAGTGTCTGAATAACATTCCCATTTTTGCTTTACATTTAGCATAACATATTCCTATTTAAAATTACACCAAGGTATTTAATTGCTTCCTTGTTTGTGATTGTCTCATTATTAGGTCCCTTGTATGCATACACCATTCCTTCTCTGTTTCCATAATTTATTGATTCGAATTTATCGGAGTTAAATACCATCCTATTTATCTCCGCCCATTCATATATTTTGTTTAGATCTCTTTGTAGTGAGTTCCTATCTTCATCCCAAGTAATTTCTCTACTTATTCTTGTGTCATCGGCGAAACTTCTCACTACGGAGTTTTCAACATCACAGTCTATGTCTGAGATCATAATAATAAATAGCAGTGCATTTAATACCGTACCTTGGGGCACACCAGATATTACCTGGGCTTCATCTGATTTCTCGTCATTTGCAACCACTATCTGTTTTCTGTTTTGCAGGAATTCTTTTACCCATTTTCCTATCTTTCCCACAATATTATGCTTTCTCATTTTTTTCTCCAATATGTTATGGTCTACCTTGTCAAAGGCTTTTGCAAAATCTAGATATATCACATCTGTGTCTTTTTCATTTATCATATTATTGCATATGTTTTCATAGTGTGCTATCAGTTGGGTCTGTGTACTTTTTCCAGGTACGAAACCGTGTTGACCTATATTAAACAAATTATTTTTTGACCAAATGGTTCATTATTTTCTTTTTTATTACCCTCTCATACACTTTCATAATATGTGATGTTAGACTAATAGGTCTATAATTGCTTGCCTCTAGTCTTGATCCACTTTTGAAGATAGGGGTTATATAAGCTAATTTATGTTTAACATATATCTCGCTCATATCTACACTCTGTCTTAGCAGTATTGCAAGCGGCTTCGCGATAGTGTTTGCAGTTTTTTTTTTAACAAAATCGCTGGAACTCCATCTGGTCCGGCTGCCGATCCATTTTCAATTTCGTTTATAGCCGTGACAATATCTGCTTCATTAATATCTATATCCGTTAGATATTCAATATTTTCTTCTCTCATTTCTGTTTCATTATTCTCATTCGCAATTCTTGGCGTGAACTCACTCTTATATTTTTCTGCTAATACGTTGCATATTTCCTTTTTTTCATTCGTTATCCGTCCTTCAATTCTTAGAGGGCCTATTTCTATTCTCCTTTTATTCATCTTTTTTGCATAGGAGTAAAGTACTTTGGGGTTTCTTTTTATATTTTGAAGTGTCCTTTCTTCTAAGTCCCTTTTTTCATTTTCTTTCGACTGTATAATCTTTTGTTCTGCATTTTCTATCTTACATTTTATTTCCCTCATTTTCCACACATTTTTTTCTTTAGCAAGATTTTTCTTCCACTTTCTAATTTTCTGAAATAAGATCCTTCTGTCTCTTGGTATGCACGTCTTTTGTTTATTGTTTTTTTTTCGGTACATATTTTTCAAAAATTTTCTCTAGTATTTTGTACAGTATGTCCGTATTTACCTGTATATTATCACTTATAAATACATTTTTCCATTGTTTATCCAGTTCTTCATTTATTTCTGACCATTTTATATTCTTACTGTAAAAGTTATATTTTCCATATCCTTCCCAAAGTTTTGTGCTTTTATTAATTCTGTGATCACTTGCTTTGGAATGAACTATCAATTCTATGACATTGTGGTCTGAAATTCCCGTGTTATACACTATTATTTCTTTAACATATTTCACCTCATTCACAAATACTAGATCTAGGACATTTTCCTTTCTTGTTGGAATGTGGTTTATTTGTTGCATATTATGTTCTAATAGCATATCTCGAAGCTTTTCAAATTGCCTCTTATCTTCTGCGCTACTATTACTCTCTTTTTTATATGTATACATACAACCACTTTCTTCTATCCGTTCTTTCCAATCCACGAAAGGAAAGTTAAAATCTCCGGATAGGAGTATATTCCAGTCTTTATGGTTTCTACATATATCATCTATTTTTTCTATTATTATGTCGAACTCCTTAGTATTTGGGGGTCTGTAAACTACAATATTCACTAGTTTTTCAAATTCAAATTCTACCGCAATCAATTCACATTCTGTGTTGCTGTATTTTTCACAGACTTTTCCTTGATTTATGTCTCTTCCATATATTGCGGTTCCCCCTTGATTCCTATTTTTTCAGTCTGATCTATAAGTTTGGAAACCCTTTATCTGGTCATCACTGCCAGTCTCTTGGGAATACCATGTTTCACTTATATTTAATATATCTATTTTTTCAATTTGGGTTAGTTCTTCTAGGAACTCTATTTTCCTTTTAGAGTTACTCGTGACTAAACCCTGTGCATTCATCACTATTATGGCTTGTGTTTCATTTCCATTATTTAATATTGGTAATAATATGGATTCTCCCATGCTTCCTTCCAGTTCTGATATGATGTTCTTTTCTTCATTTCTCGGAATTCTGCCATTAAAAAATCCAACTTTTCCATAATATTTGTTCTTTCGCCTTCATACTTATTTCTGTGTGTAAACCTGCAATTATCCCCATACCTGCACCAACCCCTGGCATTATATATGCATTCTTTGTAGCTGGGCTCTATTAGTGGAGATTTAGGTTGAAAGGCCTTTTTTGGTGCATAGTGCGGTATATACGCGGCCTGCTTTTTTGTTTCTCTTTTTGTTTCATTTTTGTTTTTCTTTTCAGTTTGCTGAGTTTTCTTTCTCTCATTCATAGTTGCAGGATGCATATATCGACTTTTTTTGTTGAAACTGCATCCTTTTCCTTGTTTTAGGGTTTTGCATATTTTTGGATGGAGATCTCTGCATTCGTCTCCATATCCGTCTAAATACGCACATTTACCATATATTTCATAATTATGGCATATCTTTGGATGCTTGTAGTAGCATCTTTCGCCAAATTTGCAATTCCCTCTTTTCAGCCTATTACAGACTATATCTTTCTTTTCTTTTTTTTCTTGTTCTTGCTCTTCCCTAAAAGTATGTAGGTCCGGGTAGAGTCTCTTGGGTCTATTATTTGCTTCCATCTGATAATTTATTTCTTCATAAGTATGTTGTTGGATGGCATCATAAGTTATATCAATGATTTCCTCTGCATCCTTACACATATCCTGTTCATTTTTCTCTTCTTCTTCTTCTTCTTCTTCTTCTTCTTCTTCTTCTTCTTCTTCTTCTTCTTCTTCTTCTTCTTCTTCAACTAATTGCAGCTTTAGTCTCGACTTAATTATATTTTCTATCCAGACTAAGCATGTTGAGCAGAATACCTTTGTGTCTCTATTGTTTATTTTTTGCTGTATTTCAGCACATGTGGGGTGTGTTGGAACATTACAGGCATTACATTTTCTAATCAATTGTTGAGGATTATTAATGGAATACCATATCTTACATGTATTACACCATTTTGGCATTCTTTTTCCCAATGCATCAATCAGCATATTCACCATATTGGACTTGTTATTGTTCTTTGATGGAATGTGTTGATTGATGTAGACTTTCTTTATAAGTCTCTTTATCACTTGGATCTTCTTTGGAATTTCTTAAATTATTTTACTGATGTTTTCCGCAGATTTGTTCCAGTCTATTGGATCATATTGTTTCAATATGTCTGCGAATATTTTTCCGTCACACTGGTTGGAGTTGTTAGTGACATCTGTTGTCAATCGGTCGAGCTCCTGTTTCGCCAACTCATGAAATTTGCCTTTGCTGACTCCAGCGATGTCTCTCCACGAGTTGCCTGTGTTATACAATACCATCTTGATCAGATTTTTATTAATTCACAAGATAACTATCCAATGCCGACGATTTATCTCACTTTTCTGCCCTCAAACTAATCACCGACTATTCACGAAAACTTGTAGCTATATTTCACTCGATAGCCTTTTCGTTATCCGCGTTAAATCAGGATATTTTTAGGGATGCACAAGTGTTCACTTCACCGGCACACAAATACAACTCAGAGAGAGAGAGAGAGAGAGAGAGAGAGAGAGAGAGAGAGAGAGAGAGAGAGAGAATGAGTAGTTAAGGGCATTCTTTTTCTTAGATTTAAGAGAGAGAGAGAGAGAGAGAGAGAGAGAGAGAGAGAGAGAGAGAGAGAGAGAGAGAGAGAGAGAGAGAGAGAGAGAGAGAGAGAGAGAGAGAGAGCAGGCTCCCATCTAAGTTGTCAGCCTTCTTTTTTAATGAAAAAAGAATTGAATCAGCCATTTAATTAACATGCTTATGGTTATTTGATATTCATGTTGAAAATTAAATTGTACTGGATAGCTGTTGTCATTTCCCTAATTAGAGTTTTAAATATAGTTCATTAAAATATTGTTACCAGATCAAGTTTTTCTTTATCTGACATATTTCTGCAGTGGTAGAAAGTTTATTTTTATCTTCAAGGATCAGGGTTGATGTCTGAAATATTGTGCATTGAATAATTTGTATATTCTACGTTATAGTTTTTTTCGCATAAGAATTTAAAGGTGAAAGGTTTCTGGTTTCAGTTCCAATTTCATCAGAATAGAAGCTCACTAGAACGTCAGCCGGGAAAGCTTACTATCCACTGTGATGCCCAACCACAACAGTAGTCTCTTTACTTGCTTTACTTTGATGGTTGCTTTACCGGTCCCATACAGAAGGGGAACCCCACTCTCTACAGCAGTGGTCGCCAACCTTCCAAACTTCATGGATCACTAATTGCACAATTCTAAATTTGGCGGACCACTAGCATAAATTTGTTTAAAAAAGAAGGAAAATATACTTATATAGGTAGACCGGGCACCTCGGTAGAGCCCATACCTTCACAACCACCACTTTTGTCACGAAAAAAAAAAAAAAAAAAAAAAAAAAAAAAAAAAAAAAAAAAAATGATGATGTGGGTATATAATACCAAACCAATCACAAGGTAGGCAATTGAATTATGCATATTTGGCACCAGTTTCATGCAAATCAGATAAAAAATGGCCACGGTATGGCAAAAAGATGTTTTCCACCTTTTCGTTACTTTTGCATTGTTTTTTAATCCAATCCCTCCCAAAATCTAATCGAATTGGCCTAGGATCATGGTCAATCATTACACAAAATTTCATGGTATTCAGTTAAATAGTTTTTGACATGCGTATTACAAACACACAGAGAGACATACAAACAAATAAATACACAAACAAGGGTAATGGCATCACTATATCATGTTGTATATCACAAGATAGGCAATTGAATTGTGCATATTTTGGCACTAGTTTTACGAAAATCGGATAAAAATTGACCATGATGTAGCATAGAGACATTTGTTACATTTTCGAGACTTTCACCTTGACCTTTGAACCCTATCACTACAAAATCTATGTAGATTGTCCTTGCATCATGGCCAGTTTTCCTGCCAAATTTTATGAGAGTAGGTCAGATAGTTTTTGAGCTTCGTGATTCGTTTTTTACCATTTTGTGACCTCGCCCTTGACTTTTGACTAAATCACTCCCCAAATATCATCAAAATGTCCTTCGATCAAGGAAATAATTCCACAAAATTTCATGAAAATTTGGTCAAGTAGTTTTCAAATTATGTAAATGACTACCAAGAACACAAACATACAAACGTTCTCCTTTCAAAACATAACCTTCGCCGCAAAGAAGTTGGCGAAGGTAATAAAAAACAGAGAACCTTTGATGTATTAATATTAAATGCATGTATTTTATATAAAGTTTAAGTTTAATTATTACAAAAAAAATTGAATTTCAAGCTAATTTAAGCATTACACAATATTATTGAGATATTTACTTATGAATATTTGAAGTAAGCTCCAAATACGTTACTGGTCATTCCGAGACCGGTAGCGAGTCTTAATTGATATGGAAGATATAAATATCTGTTCACACAAATATGTTGTTGAAAATTTTATAATAAATTCCTTGGCTTTACTTAGCGAAGATGAAGAGTTTTTACATTTTATGGAGAGCCAAAAATTAGGTCATGATAAGGATGACTGGAATTTAGATTTTTGAGACTTTAATAGATCGATGAGGATTTCTTTTTAATTTATGCTTAAATGTTTAATGTTATTTTTAAATTTTGCTAGAAACGGATCTATCATCCGCATATTGCCATGCCTGGGATCTTCCTTTGTGTAACAATGACCCCAAAATTATGTCAATGACTGTAAGTGCTGTTAAATGAAGTGCCATCAGACAAGAAGCCTTTAATAATTCTTCATCAACCATTCTTTCAAAGCATCTACCCTGTTTTGTATATTTCAATGCATTCTTTAATGCATTGTTTGGATTGCGAGTGACTTTCAGAACACACAATACCAAGATCTTGAATAAATCTAAATTTCATCATTTCTTTTCAACTCCGGTTCAAATGTTCTTTCTAATGGTGCTTGACGAGGACTGTGGATATTCGAATTCATGTATCAGGTCACGGTTAATTAAAGTATAAATATTATAAATAGTTATTCCATCTTTTGTTTTACTAAAAAAATAAAAAAATATTTGCTTGCTTTTTCTTATTAGTTATGGTTTTATTATATTATATTTTTTGGGCTCAAGCCATGACGTCCTGATGGAAGGCTCCTTTTGGTAGCTTCCTTGGGTATATTAACTACAAGGATATTCCCAGAGAATTAAACCACAGGTTATCACAGAATTCTTACTTCTGTTGCGAGTATCCTAAAGGTTTCCCTTTAAGACATCGTATATCAACAGGGGACGCATGTATTAACACGCCACATAGCTATCTGCACCCCATATAGAGTTAACACTACGATATGAAAAGGTGGAGAATAACTGGGGAGTCGTTCCACAGTTACACTCGTCCGTGGCTACTTTTGGTACTCGAAACGTAAACAAACGGGCGCCATTGCTAAATGACGTCACGTCCGTCCTTATCCTTCTGCTTGTAGCTACCTTGCATAGACGGATTTCCCCCTTGTGCGATTTTTATTAACTTGCATCTTCATTATGTCGCTACCTTCTGCCTCACCTTCTTCTGGAAAGTTGAGTACCAGGTCCCAGTATTGTTTAAATAAGCTCTGGCCGTAAAGTAACTTATACTTTTCGTAATATTTCGTGTTTTGTGGCGGAGCTGTGCTGCTACCAGACACGCTATTTTATGGCGTCGCTGTTCTATTGCATGCCTTATTTAGCTAGTCAGAACAGCCCTTTCCGGCCTCTTAACTAATTGATAATGTTAGTTATTTAGTCTTCATGGCTAGGAACTTCATATATCGTGTTTTAACGCTCTATTATCCGGTCATCGCCTGACCCCATACTAAATTGCTAGCTTAGCCCCTAGGCTAGATTGCCTAGCTCTTGTATTCATGCATGATATATTCCAGTGATCCTAAGTTAAGTTATGAAGATAGTGGCATTATTTATCATACTGTTAACTGTGATGCAAGTGTTTTTCGCCTTCAGGGACCATGTAGGGGACCGGTTTTATTGCGTACCTTTCTAACCAAACCTAAATGTAGGAACCCCTATATAATCCCTTCATCCCCTGCCTACGGGCATTTCCCTTCTATATAGGGGAATCGTGTCCACAATCAGAGTAATTATCGCTTCTCTGTCTACCTTAAGGGAATGATCCCCCCTTAGGGTTGCGACCGAGAAAGAGGAAGGCCCTGTCCTTCCTCAGTTGCTTATGGTTGGGTTACTTACCCTTCCATGCAACTTGCGATGTGTCTTTCAGCCTACCTAGCTTAGGATTTCACACTCCTTATCTAGGTTAGGCCTGGGGGGGGGGGCTAGTTCTGTACTGTTATAGTTTGAGACGGTACTCTTGCACCGTTCTCATTCTGGTTACCTACCCTAGGCTAGGGAGCGTCCTCCCTTCCTTGGTGGCCGTTCTTGTACAGAGCCTCCCCTATGGAAGACCCCTCTTCTTCTCCCTCCCCACCTTTCCCTTGGTGTAGGCTAGCCTATACATAAGCTAGCCTATACACATCTGTCCCTAGTCCTACAACTCCTCCTTCGGGTGGAGTGATAGGGCTATCTTGATCTCCTGTTGAGCAGGCCGCTCTGGTGCATATACCCTTCATAGCGTCCTATGGGGTTAGCCACTGGCAGCAATTTGTCCAACAGGGGTTCCCCCCTTTTGAGTGTACCCTAACCCTCCCTTGGGTTACCCTGGCACCCGGCCGACTGCCGGCCCCCTGCCATTGGATGCTAGAACCCACTCCTATCATGGGTACACTCCCTCAGGAGGGATGCCAGAGGGGTATGTGATCTTACCCCTCCAATCCCTCCTTATCTGTCTCTCTATCTACCCTGGTGCCGGTCCCTTGCCGCCTCTACTGCCGGCGATACCGCCCTTCCTTTGGTGACACACTCATGAGATACCCTCCCTCCCCTAAGTCGCCAGCCTTCCGTGTGCCGGAGGACTGCCGCCTTCCGTCGGCATACAGCCGATGGCCCAACCCTCTATTACCTAGTTTTGGTTGTCCGACCTTCGGGCCGGCCTCCGGCATTGATTGCCGGCGGTCTGGGTATTCTAGCAAATTCTGCTTTACCTTATGAACTGATCACCAAGCCGTCAGCCTTCGGCTGCCGGAGCAGCCGCCTCCCGCCGGCGTGCTGCCGCTGTGCCGCCGGCCGCCAAGTTGGTATTATGCTTAGATCCTTAATGTGTCTGCCTCAATGCCTTACACCCTGCTAGAGCGGCCTCCGGCGTGCCGTCGGTCTGCCGGGGCCCTTCGGAAGCACCAAGGGACTTGCACCCCTTCTACTATCTGTCGACTACATGCCGACAGCCCTACACTGCAGCCAGATGGCTTGGCAACTCCGATAGATAGGTATTGTCTTACCATTCTACTAGTGGCTGTGCTGCTTTTTGCATATTACAAATTTCCAGCATACTCTGTGTGTCTTAGCACGGTTAGTTGCCAGAACCTAGATCTATACGGGGTCTCCCACTACCCCTTTAACCCAAGGGTCTGAGTAGTCTCAGTCCCTGATACACCTCGCAGGCAATCTCTGCTAGAACTTAGCTTCTACCCACCATGGCGATCCATGAGGATTTCCGTTTTGCGTCCCTCGGTCACAAATGAAATTGCCTATTGATAAGTTTACTGTAACCAACTGAGCGGGATTCACAAGTATGCGTCTATCTACTTCTTTTTCCCGCTCCTCTTCTCAAACATTACAATATTCATGAATTATTTAATGTTAACTGAAAGTTTAACTACTTAGAATTTAACCTTAGAGTAATGTAAGTCATTCTTATGCCTTCCATATACTCATGATCTCTTCCTTTTACAGGAGGAGTATATGAAGTGTGACCACAACTTCTGTGGAGTGAAGCCCCCGGACTTCTACGGGCACAAGGCGTGTCGGACCTACGCCCCATGCGCCGCCAAGAAAGGCGACCTGAAATATTGGGACCCGCAGCACTGTACAGTCTGCAAGAGTCGTCTGGTCGAAGCGTTCGACGATCCTCCTTCAGCGGAGGTAAGGGACAATGCTCGAGAGAAGCTACGCAAGTGGGTGCGTGGCTTCCAGAAGAACGCCACCGGACTGTATCTCGCTACCGAAGATTTGAGGGCCTTGCTATTCCCGAAGGCATCAAAAGACTCAGTGGTCCCTAGTGATCAGATTCTTACCGTCCAGATAGTGGTGGAACCTGATGTGGTCATGGCCCAGTCCATTCATGAGTGCCGTTTAGATTCTGACAATGTGGAACGTATGTTGGGAGTGTCGGAGACTACGGAGAGGAACCTCATGGGCGAGGAGCTCGACTATGAGAAAGATCAGGTGGAATACCCTGATTCGGAGCATGAGGTCACTCCTGCTTCTACCCCTGCACCAACTCCTACACCGACTGAGGAATCACTTCCTTCAACATCCGGTACCCCGGACCCCATCCCATCTGGCACTCAGGAGATCTTCAAGATGCTTGAAGCTCTCATGGATAAGAAACTTCGCGAGACTCATGAGCTTTTCAAGTCCAACCTCGGAAGTTCTAAGCAACCGAAAAGGATATTGGTTAAGGACCTCCCTGCCTGCTCGGATACTAACCCATGGAGGTATGCTGAGCACATGCCGATCACCACGGGCAAGATCTTCATCAGTGAGAAGGTCAGCTCGATCGCGTTGGAAGAAGTGGAGTTCTTCCCGAACTTTGAGGCTTACCCGGACTGTTACATCCGACTCAGGTCCGAACCCGCCTCTAAAGAAGAGACCGAACCGAAGGAGGTTATTGTGTTCGATCTCTCGAAGGCCCAGGCTATGCTAGCCAACGCGGTGAAAAGTAGGGGCTTCACCAATTCAAAAATGTCAGCGCTTAGTAAAAAGCACCCGACCTTCGTCGCACCAGACAATGCGACCTTCCCCTTTCTTGAAAAGGCCTTCACTGCGGTACAGAAATCAGTGGAAGAAGGGAAACCTTGCCCTGTACTGGAGGAGTGCAGGCCCTTCTCCCTGACTACTCCCCCTGATGATAGGCACTGGAAAGACGTCCAGTAGACCTTCATAGTGGGGAAGCTAGAACCTTACGTTGCTGGTCGTCAGTTTAACAAGGACCTCCCAAAACTCAACGATCACCTCCTTCGTAGGGAACATGATACGAAGGAAAGGCTTGACGCATCTATGTCCCTCCAGGTACAGCTTGAAGTTATAGCCGGTGACACTAGGGTCCCAGACTTCTACATGGTCCTTGCCAAAACACATCTGGCAACGGTCGTGAAGGATCTGTACAGGTCCACTAGGGCTCGTAGAGCCTGTCGTGAATTCGTGTTCGCAAGTGCTACAGTGAGACACGAACCCCGGAGGCTGATTTCCTCCAACATCTGGGGTAAACGCCTCTTTCCTTCCTCCCTAGTGAAAGAGATCACCGACAAAGCCGCCACGGAGAACAGGAACCTTCTCCATAAGTGGGGCATGTCGAAGAAAACGAAATCCTATCAGGACGACGGCCCTCAACCTAAGAGGAAACGCACTAAGCCAAAACCCCAGCAACGTCAACAGAGACGGCAGTTTCCAGGTTCCGCTACTCCCCAAGTGGCAGCTTAGCCACAACAGACCTTTCAGCTGGTCACCACACCGGTCCTGTCACAGTCACCGGTCTTCACCCCTGCATTTGAGCAGCAATCCACTACCTTTCGTCCCAAAGGTAGAGGCTCAAGCAGAGGCTCAGGCAGAGATGGGTCTCGCCGTCCCTCCAGAGGCAGAGGAGGAAGGGGAACTATCGGCCGAGGTAGCAAACCCTCGGGAAGCCAAAAGCAATGAAGTGCTTCCGGTGGGAGGAAGACTCCGCCAATTCCAGGATCGTTGGACCTTCGATCCCTGGGCACACAGCATCGTCAAGAAGGGACTAGGCTGGAGCTGGACTCAACCACCCGCAACCTTCCAGCAATTCTTCCAACAGTCAACCCCCCTCCTGGAAGAATATGTCCTAGAACTCTTGAACAAGAAGGTGATAAGGAGGGTAAAGTCAACCAGTTTCCAAGGGAGACTGTTTTGGGTCCCCAAGAAGGACTCCGACAAACTCAGTCATTCTAAACTTATCCCCCCTCAACAAGTTCATCGCGAACAACAAGTTCAAGATGCTGACTCTTCAACAAATACGGACCCTTCTGCCTCAAGGGTCCTACACGGTCTCGATAGACCTGGCGGATGCCTTCTGGCACGTTCCAATGAACCATCACGCTTCCTCCTACCTAGGATTTCGACTCCAAAGGAAAAGCTACACTTTCAGGGCCATGCCCTTCGGGCTCAACGTGGCCCCACGGATCTTCACCAAGCTGGCAGACGCCATCGTTCAACAGCTCCGCCTCCGCGGCGTCCAGGTGATGGCCTACCTAGAAGACTGGCTGGTCTGGGCGACATCGCCCGAAGATTGTGTACGATCCTGCAACAGTCACCCAGTTCCTAGAACACCTGGGATTCAAGATAAACACCAAGAAATCTCGCCTCTCTCCAGCTCAGAAGTTCCAATGGTTAGGAATCCATTGGGATCTTCAGTCACACCGCCTTTCCATCCCACAGAAGAAAAGGAATGAAATAGCATGGTCTGTCAAAAAACTGCTGAAATCCAAAAGGATGTCAAGACGACAGCAGGAACAAGTTCTAGGCTCTCTACAGTTCACCTCTGTGACAAACCCAGTGCTTCGTGCACAGCTAAAGGATGCCGCGGGAGTCTGGAGACGTTCTGCATTCATCGTTTGAAGAGACCTCAAGAGACGGCTCCCAAACAGACTTCGGTTACTCTTAAAGCCGTGGTATGGAAGCAAAGGCCCTGAAAAGGTCCATTCCTCTTCAACACCCACCTCCATCACTCAACATCCACACAGACGCTTCGCTGGAGGGTTGGGGAGGTCTATCCCACCAACAACAGGCTCAAGGGACATGGTCTCCCCTATTCAAGACGTTTCACATCAACATCTTGGAGGCCATGGCGGTCCTTCTCACTCTGAAGAAACTCTCTCCGCCTCCCTTGATCCACATCCGTCTGACTCTGGACAACTCGGTGGTAGTCAGATGTCTCAATCGTCAGGGCTCGAGATCGTCCCAGATAAATCAAGCGCTTCTTCCAATCTTCCACCTGGCAGAAAATAAGAAATGGCACCTGTCTGCAGTTCACCTACAAGGATTCCGCAACATGACGCCGGACGCTCTATCACGGACAAGCCCGATAGAGTCGGAATGGTCTCTAGACGCAAGATCGTTCTCCTTCATCTCTCGCCAAGTCCCGGAACTTCAGATTGATCTCTTCGCAACGAGCGACAACAATCAACTTCCTCGTTATGTGGCCCCGTACGAGGACCCCAAGGCAAAAGCAGTGGATGCCATGTCACTGGATTGGCACAGATGGTCCAGGATATACCTGTTCCCTCCCACCAACCTTCTGCTGAAAGTCCTCTCCAAACTGAGAACCTTCAAAAGGACAGTGGCCCTAGTGGCTCCCAAGTGGCCCCGGAGCAATTGGTACCTCCTGGTCCTGGAGCTGCAGCCCAAGCTGATCCCCCTCCCGGGCCCAGTTCTCTCTCAGCAAGTACAGAAGTCGATTGTCTTCGCTTCATCACTGAAAGTCAGGGACCTTCATCTCATGATTTTCTCTCCCTAGCCGCAAAGAAAAGGTTTGGGATCTCGAAGAAAAGTGTAGACTTCCTCGAGGAATACAAGACCGAATCCACACGACGGCAATACGAATCATCCTGGAGAAAATGGGTCTCGTTCGTCAAAGCAAAAAACCCTACGGAAATCACCATTGATTTCTGCATGTCCTTCTTCATTCACCTTCATGGACAAAGCTTAGCAGCCAACACGATTTCTACCTGCAAATCGGCTTTGACTAGACCACTACTGTACGCCTTCCAGATTGATCTGTCCAGTGATATCTTCAATAAACTACCAAAGGCATGCGGTCAACTACGCCCCACACCTCCGCCAAAACCTATTTCCTGGTCCCTGGACAAGGTGCTCCATTTTGCCTCCAACTTGGACAACGATTCGTGCCCTCTCAAGGATCTGACTCAAAAAGTTTTATTCCTTTTTGCTCTCGCCTCGGGAGCCCGAGTCAGCGAAATAGTGGCATTATGAAGAGACGAGGGTCATTTCCTGTTTACAGACTCAGGAGAACTTACCCTCTTCCTTGATCCGACGTTTCTCGCGAAAAACGAACTACCCACCAAGAGATGGGGCCCCTGGAGAATCTGCCCCCTGAAGGAAGATGTCCCTCTATGTCCAGTAGAGAGTCTCAAGGTCTATCTTCGAAGAACTTCAGACTTTGGTGGAGGTCAACTCTTCAAAGGAGAAACATCGGGTAGCGACCTGTCACTGAAACAACTAAGAGCGAAAATCACCTACTTCATTCGCAGAGCGGATCCTGACAGTACACCCACAGGTCATGATCCTAGAAAAGTCGCATCTTCTCTGAATTTCTTCCAGAGTATGGATTTCGAAAGCCTCAAGAGCTTCACAGGATGGAAATCTTTGCGCGTTTTCTTCAAGCACTACGCGAAGCAAGTGCATGAAGTCAAACATTTCGTGGTAGCCGCAGGTAGTGTTATGAAACCTGCAGTTTAACTCTGCATAGAACAGTGAGTTACTTGGGACTTTAACTCTACGGGTGCCTGTGTTCACCCTCGTGTGATACATAGTGATTTCATGGACACTTAGTGTTTCTCATAGACTGTTCTTTACAAGGTGAAAATACCATAGACTTCACATGAGTGCCACATGCCTAGGGCCTGATGTGTTTTTCCCTTTTTTAAAGACTGACGTTCCTCTGGAACTTGTGCTTTCTAATTATTTGAAATTTCTTTCAGATTCAAGATTGAAGGCTTCTAATTTCTATGTACATTATTTATTATTGTAAATTAACTTTACATCCCTTATTGCATTAATTACTGTTATAACCTGCAATTGTGAAATAAAATGTCTATTTTATTACTTGTGCGTCTCTCTTCGCTCCTATTTACACTATGATATACATGAATGTCATAGTTTCATTTACCCCTTTCTTTTGAAATGAGAAGAATAATATGTTTTGTCTGTATTATATACTCACCTATGCTGTGTAATATTCCTAATTGAATACCTACTTACGCCATACCTTTGAGACTAGATTGTTCTCTAACCATGGAATATAGTGACTAACCATCACTTATCTACCGTTGAGAATGTTCCTACATGAATATTGACCATTCTGTCTTGTCTCCGAGTCCTTCACGAACTCTCCTCAGGGTGAGTAGCCCTTTAATGACCACTTTGAATTTTGGTATAACCCGTTGGGACTTCCCTGGGGGGGGGGGGTGCGGCAGGAAGCTGGATCCCCACGGAACCTCTCCCGAGGTCACATTACATACTTGTATTCAAAGCCCTTGGCACTTACTCTAATAGGGGGAAAATTTCCACGATACATTGATTCTCTGGTACTCTTCCATCAGGAGGTCATGGCTTGAGCCCAAAAAACGGATGAGCCAAGCGAAAAATCTATTTTTGGGTGAGATGGCCATGACGTCCTGATGGACCATCCCTGCTATTCTAGTCCAGCCTTTCAGGCCCCGCCCTTTCCTGCTGTATCATGGAGATTAGCAAGTAGCTGGCATCAGGATGAGGACGGACGTGACGTCATTTAGCAATGGCGCCCGTTTGTTTACGTTTCGAGTACCAAAAGTAGCCACGAACGAGTGTAACTATGGAACGGCTCCCCAGTTATTCTCCACCTTTTCATATCGAAGTGTTAACTCTATATGGGGTGCAGATAGCTATGTGGCGTGTTAATACATGCGTCCCCTGTTGATATACGATGTCTTAAAGGGAAACCTTTAGGATACTCGCACCAGAAGTAAGAATTCTGTGATAACTTGTGGTTTAATTCTCTGGGAATATCCTTGTAGTTAATATACCCAAGAAAGCTACCAAAAGGAACCTTCCATCAGGACGTCATGGCCGTCTCACCCAAAAATAGATTTTTCGCTTCGCTCAAAATCCGTTTTATTCGACTCTGAAAGCCAAAACATAAAGGACCAATGGGGAATTTGAGCAACAGTTACTCGTTGTGTTTGACAAGTTTCACATACAGTTGTTGCCTTGCTCTTGCTGAAGCAGAGAAGATAGTTAACTGTGTTCGTTTTATTGGATATGCGCTTTATGTAGGCCCACACTATATCAGGAAAAACTCTTTAGAACATTTAATTTATTGTAATTAATATTAATCTTAGTTAATTCATTCTGTTCTTTTCTGGTAAATGCTGGATTGAAATTTTTAATGTTGAATCTGCTTAAAACTTGTAAGTTTTCAAAAATAGGTTCTCTGTCTTCTGTGAAGTTTGTCTCAGTATTACCTAAAGAGTATTAAGAAAACGAAAATTAAAATATCCTAATTTTTCTGTGGACCATCAACATTTTTTTCACGGACCACCGGTTGGCGACCGCTTTTCATTACTCTTCCTTTTGGGTCTATTCTTGCAAGACTTTGCTATTGAAGACCTCTGAAATTGTTTTATCTCAACTAGCCAAACTGTAAACTCATTTATTTTCTAATTAAGAGAAAAGGATATTCTTAATTTTGTCCAATTTCTATTTTCTTTTTTTTATAGCATAATATATTTGATATCGGGAGATGAGTAAAAGTTCTTTACCATTAATGTATTTATATAACACAAGAATTTGCCAACTAAACAATAGATAAAAATTACGAAATAAATTACCATATTCATTCAGGAAAGAATTATTGTTATTTTTTTCATTAAATGCTAAGCTATAACCCTTGTTAGAAAAGCAAGATGCTATGAGCCCAGGGGCACCAACAGGGAAAATAGCCCAGTGAGGAAAGGAAACAAGGAAATAAATGTTTTAAGAACAGTTACAATATTAAAATAAATATTTCCTATATAAACTATAAAAAACTTTAACAAAACAGGAGGAGGAGAAACTAGATAAAATAGTGTACCCGAGTGTACTCTCAAGCAAGAGAACTCTAACACAAAACAGCGGAAGACTAGGGGGGGGGCGGCAAGGGGGAGGGGGGGGGGGGGGGGTGGAGGGAGAGCCATGCACTACTCGTGTGTCACACGATGGTACATATTAACGACATTTCCCTTTTTTTGTATATATCTAAATCTCTCCAATTCTTATCGCAGTAAACACAATCTCACTCTAAAGGGGGAGGTAAATAATTCTTCGTTATCTACTCAATAATACCTCTCCTTTGATATGAAAATTCTCATATATTATATAGTATCCTTTCGAAAATAGAATAAAAAAAAATTAAATATCATAAAACTGAACATGAATTTATTATGCACGAAAACTTCTGAAACAATAAAAAAGACTAGTCTGATTTTCAAGATCTTAACGCTGACATTATCCTTCAAGACTAGAGAACAATGGTTTGATTTTGGAGTGTCTTCCTAGAAGAGCTGTTTACCATAGTTAAATTCTCTTCTACCCTTGCCAATAGGAAAGTATAGCCACTGAAAAATTACAATGCAGCAGTTAACCCCCTGAGAGAAGAATAATTTTTTTCTAATCTCAGTATTATTGGGTGTATGAGGACTGAGGAGAATCTATAAGGAATAGGCCAGACTATTCGGTGTCTGTGTAGGCAAAGGGAAAGAACCGTAACCAGAGAGAAGGATCCAATGTAGTACTGTCTGGCCAAAGTACCTCATAACCCTCTAGCGGTAGT
>NC_090756.1:85230218-85232718 GCF_036898095.1 Palaemon carinicauda
AGCCACAGTCACAGTCTATCAGTACTGACGTCATCGAGGGGGATGTCTTCCCAACAGACGGATGTGCAGGATGTCCTAAAAGCTTGATATTCTGGATCCTGTCGTTGGGCGTCAGCCAAGGGATTGTAATCCAATCCCAGATGAACAGCGGCCAACTTGTTTCTTGACAGGGCATCGGCAATGGGATTCGTTTTCCCAGGGACGTGTTGAAGGGTGCAATTTAATTCAGCCACGGCAGAGAGATGTTGGCGTTGATGGGCGAACCAGGTGTCAGACTGTCGAGTGAAGGCGTGCACCAGAGGCATGTGGTCTGTGCGAATGACGAAGGGCGTACCTTCTAAGAAATGGCGAAAGTGACGGTCAGCTAAGTGCACCGCCAGCAATTCGCAATCGAAGGTAGAGTAGCCCGATTCTCCCTTGGAAAGTTTTCTGCTGAAGAAGGCCATATAATGCTACTCTCTTTGCATCAATTCCATCCCCTGAATGTAGATCTGGGGTTTGGTGAATCCCTTAATAGAGATTTAGCCAGAATTAGTACATGGTGCAAAATATTGGGTATGAAGTTGAATCCTAACAAAACTCAAAATATGATTGTAAGTAGGTAAAGGACGGTGGCTCCTCAACATCCGGATCTCAGTATTGATAATATTTCTTTAAATTTGTATGACTCTTTCAAAATTTTAGGTGTGATTCTCGACAGCAAATTTACTTTTGAGAAACATATAAGGTCAGTGTCTTCTTCAATTGCACAAAAAATAAGCTTATTGAGAAAGTCTTTCAAGATTTTTGGTGATCAATCTATTCTGAAGAAGTGTTTTAATTCTTTCTTGTTTTAAGTATTGTTCTCCTGTCATGTGTTTAGCTGCTGATTCTCATCCTAATTTGTTGGACAGAAACTTACTGTCTATTAAATTTCTTATTCCTGATCTAGATATCAATCTCTGGCACCGTCGTTCAATTAGTTCATTATGCATGTTGCATAAGATTTTTCATAATTCTGACCATCCTTTACATTCAGATCTCCCTGGACAATTCTATCCTGTTCGTAATACTAGGCAGGCAGTTAATTCTAATACCCAGGCCTTCTCCATCATGAGGCTTGATACTACGCAGTACTCTAGAAGTTTTATTCCAGCTGTTACCAAGTTGTGGAATGATCTTCCTAATCGGGTAGTTGAATCAGTAGAACTTCAAAAGTTCAAAGTTGGAGCAAATGCTTTTTTGTTGACCAGGCGGACATGAGTCTTTTTATAGTATATTTATGACATATTTGTTTTTGATGTTGTTAATAGTTTATATGTGACATGTCTGTTTTGATGTTATTACTTTTTTTTAGAATGATTTATTGTTAATTTGTTCTCTTCATTTATTTCTATCCTTATTTCCTTTCCTCGCTGGGCTATTTTCCCTGTTGGAGCCCCTGGGCTTATAGTATCTTGCTTTTCCAACTAGGGTGATAGCTTAGATAGTAATAATAATAATAATAATAATAATAATAATAATAATAATAATAATAATAATAATAATAATAATGGGCGGGGCGAACCGATGACCACCTGTTCAAGTACTGCACCAATAGTGACGTTGCTGGCTTCGGTGGAGAGAAGGAGAGGGGCATGTGGGACGCGAAAAGTGAGAGCAGCAGCGGTTAATAGGGCTTTCTTTGCATTGCAGAAGGCCGCTTCATGAAGGGGACCCCAATTCAGGTCTTTTGGCTTGTCCTTGAGGGAGGTGTAGAGGAAAGCAAGAGGGGTGGCAATGGCATGCAGAAAACAGTAATAATAGTTGATCATGCCCAAGAATTCTTTCAGTGCTTAGACGGTCGAGGGCGTGGGAAAGTTCTGAATGGCTGCTACCTTCTCAGGGAGGGCGTCAAATATACACTTGTCGTACCGGACTACAAGGCTGTTTTGTTGTAGGCGGTCGATCACGATGTGCAGTTGACGGAAGTGTTCCTCTTTTGAGTAAGAGAACATAAGTGTGTCGTCCACATAACATACACAGAATGGAAGGTCCGTTAAGATGCCATCCATGAGAAGTTGAAAAGTGGCCCCAGCCTTATGAGGGCCGAAACAGGATTAATTGAAGTTGTATGTACCGAAGGGAGTGGTGATGGCGGTCTTGGGGATATCTTCTAGGTTCATAAGCACCTGATAATACCCCTTCAGGAGGTCGAGCGTGGAGAAAACCTTCGCTTTGTGCAGGTAGGAGGTCACGTCGAAGATATTTAGGAAGGGATAGTGATCCGGTTCTGTTCATATGTTCAGGTGCCTGTAATCTCCACACGGACTGAGGGAGCTGTCTTTCTTCAGGATGATGTTTAAGGGTGATCACCATGAGCTTGAGGCCATTTGGCAAAGGCCCATTTCTTCCATTTCAGCGAACGTCTATTTGGCAGATGCCAATCGATCCGGTACCAGACGTCTAAATTTGGCAAAGATTGGGGGTCCTTTCGTCTTGATAGGGTGATAATACTGTATTTGGCAGGACCCGTGGGCAT